>NW_009694431.1:9316-18798 GCF_000703405.1 Apaloderma vittatum
CTGCTTGTTACTGTGGTTATAGTTCTCCACCCATCTGTGGTTTTGAGAATTGCACTTTAAATTTAGTGTTGCACATAGATAGCAATACTAGTTTCTTTAAACTGAAGCTTAAAGAAGAGAAATAAATGTTAATAGTTTGCAGTGACGGATTTCCAACTCCCACCCCTATCATGCAACAGAAAACCTAATTACCATTTAGAGAGCAGAAAAGTTATACACATTACATATTTAAAAAGTCATAATGCTTCAAAGCTGCATGCTCTTTTCTTTGTTCTGTCGAGATTATCTGAAGACTCACCACGGGAAAAACTATTCTATGTAAAGACAAACTGCAAGTTGACTGATATTTTTATGTCTTATTCTGTAAAGCTCTAGAGTAAGCATGGCACTGAACCTGAACTGACTCTTCATAGAAATGTGTGTGGTCTTGTCAAGGGCTGAAGTGACATCACAGATCAAGAAGGGCATTTCAAAAAAATGACCTTTCTGAAGAAAAGCCCCCAAGTCTTCTTTAAAAAAAAATTAAATATATTGAGACAGATATATTAATCCCTCCATAGATCTTTTGCATAAGAGCCAGATATATTTTACAGTTGGTAAATTGTGTCTGTAACTGAAGATGTAGTTTGTTGAGCGCAAGTTCTGGTCTGAATAAACACCTTGAAAAATGTAAAATGCGTAGCGTGTGTTTTTTGGTTTGTTTGTTTGTTTTTTTTTTTACTGACAGTGATCCAAATTGAAAAGATGATTATACATATGCTGCAAGCAGAATCCAGAACATTAGCAAAGTCTTTGTATTTTAATAATCATTTTTGCTCACAGTTATTTTCTATTATATAAATCTATTATATAAATCTTTACTGAACGAGTGGTGAGGCACTGGAACAGGCTGCCCAGGGAGGTGGTGGAGTCACCAACCTTGGAGGTGTTTAAAAAAAAAAGTAGATCTAGCACTTGAGGCTATGGTGTAGTGGTTAGGTATGCTGGGATGAAGGTTGGACTAGATGATCTCCAGAGGTCCCTTCCAACCCCTAACATTCTGTGATTCTGTGATTCTGTAAATCTTGCAGAAAGTAGAAGCTCTGTGAGAGATTTTTTCAGAGTTCATGGAGACTGTTTCCATATGCAGCCTGACCATCTGAAAGCATTAGGGAGACATGGGTGGTCTGTATTTATGCACACTGTAGTTCTGTTTGTTCTTTTTCTCAATCTTCTGCTTCCCACAAGATTTTGTTGTTGAGAACGAGAGAGATTCAGACTCGCCACTGGACCTCTGGAGGCTTGATCTCTTGCTCAGAGCAGGGCTGACTTCAAAATTAAATCAGGCTGCTCAGAGTCTGTGCGCTCAAGTGTGAAAAATCTCTGTGGAGGGAGATGCTGCAGCCCCTCTGGATAAATATTCTGGTGTCTGAAGGCCCTTGCTGTAGTGTGGCTTTTTTTTTTTTTTTAATTATTGTGTCTAGTTAGAATTTCTCTCGCTGCAACTGGTGACCACTCTTTCATTGTGCACAACTGAGAAGAGCTTGGCTGCGTTTTGTCTGTGGGCACCCACTAGGTTACTAAGAAGCCTTATGTTCTCACGTATGAGAAGTGGTTTTTTTTTAAAAAAAATAACCACCTCTATTGGTAGAAGGGAGCTGAAAACCAAGAAGAGGGCTCCCATTTGAGGCATCAGTAATATTACACAGAAAATGTTGATTGCTTCCCATCACCAGCAAATGCCCTCGCTAACAGAACCCACTATATAGTTGGCCTTCATCACTGCGAGGATGCCTTGCTTACTAAAAAAGTTGCTCACTAGGTCCCCCAGCACAATTATTGCAAAGCTGGTTTTAGCCTGTGTTTTGCAGTTATGTACTGTGACATGGGATTATTCTACATAAGGTATAAGATTTTTGCATATACTTTTATTTGGCTTCATGGGGCTTGTCAGTTCACTTCTCCATCTTGTTGAAGCCCTTTAGGTGGGACCCTTATTCTCCAGCTTCTTGATTGCTAGAGTTTGATGTTATCCAGAAAGTTGGTGAGGATGTATTACATGATCACAGAACTGTTGAGGCTGGAAAAGACTTCTGAGATCATCAAGTCCAACCTATGACCCAACACTACCACATTGTCTAGACCACAGCACCAAGTGCCACATCCAGCCTCTCCTTAAACACCTCCAGGGATGGTGATTCCACCACTTCCCTGGGCAGTGCATCCCAATGCCTGAGCACCCTCTCTGTGAGGAAGTGCTTCCTGAGATCCATCCTAAACCTGCCCTGATGCAGTTTCAGACCATTCTGCTCTCTTGATCATATTAACCTCAGAGAAGTGTCACTCGTAGCTAGCCTCTACTTGACCTATTTACTGCTGTCTCGAGCTTGTCAGTCCATCCTCTTTTTTCTTCACCCTTGTTGACCAGCCATCTAATTCCTGCCTTTCTGGCTGCCGTAGTGCTAAGGGACACTGTAAAAAAGCATGCTAAAGTCAAGATAAATGATGTCTGCTGCTCTGTCCTCATCCACAGAGACAGTGGCTTTATAATAATAAGTAACTGGGTTGGTTGAGCACATTTTGCCTTTGGGAAATTATGCTTGCTGTTTGCAAAGGTGTTTCTGTCCTTCATGTTGCTGGAAATAGATTCAAGGAGGATTTGCTCCATTTTCTTCCCAGGGTTTGGAATCAAGCTGAATGGCCTGTAGCTCCCTGGATCTTCCTTCTTGCTTTTTTTCCTCAGTTACCAGTGACCTCCTTTGGTGACTACAGCCTTTCAAAGGTGATCTGTAGAGGCCTTGCAATGACATCAGACAGCTCCCTCAATGCCATCAGAAGCATCTCATCAGGTCCCATGGACTTGTGCATGCCCACTTTCCTTAAGTGCTCTGTTCCTGGCTTGCTTGTTCTTTACCTGACTTCTTTCCCAGGCTCAAGCCCTGTGAACACGTCTTACTGGTATAGACCAAAGTGAAAAAGATTCATGTCCTTTGTGACTAGTGTTTCAAACATCTTCAGCAACAGGTCCCTATTTTCTTTGGGCCTTCCTTTGTTGCTGATGTACTTGTAGAGGTCCATCCTGGCCTGGGGCAGCTTCCAGCTGAGTTTTGGCCTTTTCTGTGCTGGCTCCTGGGCAGTGCTTGTGTACTACTGTGGGGCAGCCCCTGCCCACACCCCTGCCATGTACTTCCCTGGGGACTTGGACTCAGCTGGGTGCTCCTCATGCAGCCACCCTGTTCTCCTGCCAGGGGACACTTAAGATCAAGAAGGCCTCCCAGGCACCTTAACCCTACAGGGAACTCTCCCATGGGATCCTACTAATGAGGTCACTAAAGAAGTTGAGTTCCCCCCCTGCCCCAAAGTCTGAGGTCTTTATTGCTTGTCTTCCTCAGTTCCTTCAGGATCTTAAACTCTCCTGTCTAGCATTTGAATAGCTGTGGGGTTTAGACATTTTTCATTCATATATTAATTGTTTTGAAGTGCGGGTTTTTCATGGGAAGTGGGGTAGTGGCGGAAAATGGCAGTGTAGGCTTCCCTGGCTAATTTGCCTCTGTGCTATCTCTCCCAATTTCGTTAGGGAAGCCCAGCAGGCAACTGCTCAGCTATTTGAAATTTTGAAATGTTTAGAAATGAGGAAACATTTACTGGACAGATGAGGTCAATATAGGGAATTCCCATTTGAATTTTTGACATACAAGCTATTGATGGAGAATAAAACTCTTAATTGCAGCTTTTGCTACTTCTGTGGGGGTAAATAGGTTACTGGCATACTGACACTGGCTGGAAGACATCCCATCAAAGAATCATGTGGTGTTTTGAAGTGCCTTTCCTCTACATACCTCTGATCAGAATATCAATCATCTGATGTTTATCCATTGCTAATATGAAACTAATGATGTGAAGGCTGATATAGTATCAGTTCAAAGTTTATAAATTCAGAGTTTGTACTGTAACTGAAATGGATACCATTGAGTTAGATTTAAAGCAAGTTCTATTTGATTTCTTTCTTGGAGGTCTAATTGCTAGCTTAAAAACGTGTTTTCTAATTAAGTTCCCCTCTGTTTTGTGTGAGTTACGTGGTTTATGGCAGGCCCTGTAAATATTTTTACAGTAGAGTTGTGCTATTCATAAGACTCCAACTCTTCAGCATTTGATTTTTCTGTCACTTTTTACATCACAAAGAGGTCTGGCTTTACAGAAGCTTCATTTTGAAAATGGAGTCCGTCTTTATACTGTGTTATGCTCAGCATCCAAACTTACTAGTCACTTCTTAAAGGTTAGTTTTCCAGCACTATAGCAATACATGAGCATCCCTTCAATTTGAAATGCCTTTTCTGAGTTTGTGAGGTGAGAAGGAAAGCTCTTTCCAGCCATAGCAGGGACCATATAACCTTGCTTTTGTCCCAACTTTATGATTGTTTGTTATGGGAACAGTGATCACCCATAGATTTTTATTTGGCACTTAAAGCAAAAGCGTTAAAAGGTGGCTGTAAAACCTGTGTGACTACTTTTGGTCGGAATAAGGTTGGGGAAGGGCCTCTGAGTTATGGAAAGGAGTCAAGCTTGTTTAGACTTTTTCTTTAAATTTTCTAAGTCTGTGTATGGAGGTTTTATTTTGTCAAGAAAGTAAGTTATTTTGAATCTTGTTTGGCAATCCAAAGCCTGACCAGTGGCTTCATCTCCACTTTTATGTTTTTGATCTGTTTGGTGAAGTAAAAATTCAGCATTTCATTTTCCAATGTAATGCAGGTCCTGTAATCTAAGCTATTGAAGGTCACACCATTTGGATATCTTGCATGTGAAAAGGAAGCTTTAGGTGAATGGTCTTCTGATGTGTATGTGCTGGGCATTTAAAAAACATTTTTTGTTACTTGTAGTCTTGATCATGAGCACCTAGAAGGATACAACTATTACAAATTTGTTTTAAATATGTAATACATGTGTTCATTTCAGACTGACTTTATATTAGCTTTCTGGTGTGCTAATTACCCATTACTGTGTTCTGTGATGGGGGATTTTTTTGAGTTTTTTCTTCCCTTCTGTTTGAATATGGTATTTTTATGATGCCTATTGTCTTCTTTATTTGCCACAAGGAGTCTTATCCACTTCAGATTCATACCACTGTTTGAAAAGGTGGGTATTTTATTTTCTGAAGAAAGAACAAGGCCAGCAGCTGATACCAAAGACAATTCTCAAAACCAGCTCTAAAACCTATTTAAAACTTGTGTTCCTATGAACATTGCAGTGCAAATAAATGGAGACGTGACCTACTACCTCAATGTCAAACAACACCTAGTGTCTGTTTTATGAGCCTTTCCTTATGTCCACATAGAGAATCATTTCCCTCAGAACTTTGTGGCTGGTTTTACTGCAGCTTCACCAAAAATAATTATCTTATACTTGGTAACTTCATGTGGCTGTTAGTCCTCTGTTATGTGGCAAACTCGTGCAGGCTGGAATCAGAAATAAAAGAACTTACTCATAGTTTCTTGTGGATCTTGCTGCTGTGCTTCAATACTCAGTTTCAAATAGTTGTTTATAGGAAACATCCTGGGTGGCATTATACCTGCTGTAATCAAAACAACTTGGAATTTGTTACATGTTATCTCTCCAAACTCCCCCCTCACCCCCCCAAAATTTTCAATTTCTGTCTTTTCCTTAAAATATTTAATGGCTTGACTGAATTCCCCAAGGATATTAAATAGAAGAGAATCTGTGAGTTTTCTGATGGAATAAGGAATAATGAAAGTATGTGAGGAAAACTTGTCCATCTTTCGTTTGAAAACTAGTACCTGGAAATGCCATGGCTGTCCCACATGTTACCAAAGAAACCAGCATATAAAAGTGAGCCAAGTGGAGGAAGCTTTGTGTGTGTGTGTGTGTGTGTATGTATGTATACATGTATATATGAATATTTATATGTGTTAATGAAGAAATACCAAAGAAGGAGCTCATACCTGAATATGTGGAATTATTGCCCAAGAAGTGGAACCAAATTACAATTTTTGGCGTCTTTTTAAACATAGTAAAGATAGGGTTGTAGCATGCTTTACTACCTCTATTTGCTCTTACTGTAATTAGCATGAATGTTTCACAGCCATTCTGGCTTGTATGTGAGACTTGAAACTTGCTCTATATGAAGGTGTATCATTGACTATTTGATTAAATGTTTTATTATTCATGTATTTTACCTTTTGCCCTTTGGACTGCTGGGAAAAAATAACATATCTGATTTTCAGAAATGCTACTACTAATTAAATCTAGACCTTTTTGGATAAGAACAGCATTGGCTTGCAAGTTGTAACATGTTTCAAAATAAATTAGAGTTGCTATTTTATAGCTTAATCAGCAGTTCTCCATCAGCTTTTTAAACAAGGAATTTGATAACAATCTGTACAGTTAACCCATGTAGTTAATCCCTCTCACTTTGGGACATAGCTTGGTTTCATTCATGCTCTCCAGTTTCTGTGATATGATTAGTGTTACTGAAGTACCTATGACCTCAGTAATACCTCTGGGTGAACTTAGAAATATTTTGTTTTTTTCTAGCAGAATTTTGATTTCTTTTAGCAACTATCCCTAAACCTACTTGATTCTGTTTCTAAATACAAGTATTGAAAATATGTATTGTGAGGAAAACCAAATAATTTTTACAACAAATAATTTTTACATTTTCATAACCTTTGAAGACCTACACAGTCAACCACTTTGCCCAAATCAACAGAAAACCATGTTCTTTTTGTTCTCCCTTGGGCTTTGGCAGTACAATACAAAATCTAACCAGCCATGGTTCCACCAGAGCTGGAGGCACATCCACCAGAACCCCAGTGGCTTTGGTTTTTTGGTTTTTTTTGGCATATGCCTTGCAACTGGAAAATCCTCTTCTCTGAAGGCAGAGTGGATGTGCTGGTGTAGATCACAGAAGAGATATATGTGTACTTGGTGCCAAGCCTTTTGGAGTGGAGGTTGGGGAATATGTAAATTTCTTGAAACTTTTATCATATGATGAACATATATTCCTTTATTTGCTTTATAATGTGGATGAAACCCAAGTTTATGGATCAAAATGAACTACAGTTTTAGTTAAAACCATACCTTGAATGAACAAATTGTTTACAGTACTTTAGTCCCAGGAAGCATATTGGTGTACACATTCAGGTTCACCAGCAGGTCCCTCCAGCTGGGGCGAGGGATTAAACTCTCCCAGTGGCTAACTTGTAAGGATACTGGTGCCATGATGGCATGTAACTGACTTTCCCCTCTCTTGCCTTAAAGCTTTCTAAGATCCCTTCTTTAGTATTAAGAATGGAAGCAGGTAAGAGTTGAGGCATTGCAGTGGATGAGTTCTTCCTTTCTTTATGGCTGTATCTGTCGGTTTCAGACAAGGAAAATGCTACTCCACGGGGACTGCCATTCTGGAGAAAGCAAGCAATAATCAGTTTCTAAGATCAATGAAAAAAAACCCACCAGACTGCAAATATTAAACAAGTTTTTCAGGGCATATGTTCTTGAGGACTATTATTTTTGAGTTTGATTTTATTTAATACTGTCATGAAACTTCAAATGCAGATGTATTTCTGATGTGTTGCCTGTCTTGCGGATCCCTTTTTTTTCCATGCTGCTTGACACTTCCTTGGGTTTAGTCTGCAGTCTGACTACAGCACTAGTTTGCACTGGCAGGCATTATTGACTTTTAGAAGCAGGTATGTACATTTGATGCTGACTTTAAAACTTCCTCAAAAATGCAAAATACGTGCTCAAGATTTAAAATTGACACTTTCTTGCTATGGCTTCTGGTTATTGCCTATTAGCAAGTCGCAGTAGCATCACATATAAGATAGGCATGGAGTCAGCTAGAGAAACTGAAGGTTTGAGCTGCTGCGTATTTTAATTACAAGGATGTGTTTGTGGGACCAACAACAGACCTAGCCTCTGGCTTTCAGTTGTTGGCCAGAGGCCCTGACATGAGACCAGCTCCAGCAGCACCATGCAGCAGAGCAAAACTTTCTTTCCTGTGTTGCACAGCATAAAGGCTTTCCTTCCACATCTCACTGCTCCTAGATGGGATGTGGAATGCTGCAACCTTCAGCTGTGGGCTCTGGCTGGTGTGACACTGCCAGAGGAGTCCACTTTCATTTAGCTGAAGCAATGGTTAGTGATGTTTTTCAGAATAAGTAACAGACGAACACACTGCCTAGTAGCTTTCATCAAAGCTGCTATGCTAGTACATGTAAAAGGACTAGACTCAAAGCTGATTTCTCCTCAGAGAAATGACAGTCTTAAAAGAATATAGGCTATTAATAGACACAAGTAGAATACAAGGAAATGAATCTCTTCTGTTTCAGCAGGGTAAGACTATGCTAGAGTTGGCTTGTTTGTTTTTATTACTGACAGATGGGACAATAACATTTCCCCTTCAGTATCCACATCAGCACTTCATTGCCTGGGTCCCTTTTATGAAGTGCAGTCTTCAGGAACACACTGCTCCAGCATGAGTCCTCCACAGATTCACAAGTCCTGCCAGAAAACCTGCTCCAGTGTGAGCTTCTCTCTCCACGGGACCACAGGTCCTGCCAGGAGCCTGCTCCAGTGCGGGCTTCCTACAGGATCACAGCCTCCTTTTGGGCATCCATCTGCTCTGGTGGGGGGTCCTCCATAGGCTGCAGGTGAACACCTGCTCCAGCATTAACCTCCATGGGCTGCAGGGGACAGTGTGCCTCCCCATGGTCTATGGGCTGCAGGAGAATCTCTGCTCTGGTGCCTGGAGCACCTCCTCCCCTTCCTTCTTCGCTGACCTTGGTGTCTGCAGAGTTGTTCCTCTCACAAGTTCTTGCTCCTCTCTCCAGCTGCACTTGCACACCAACTTTTCTCTGCAGTATGTTGTTATCAAAGAGGTGCCACCCCAATGACTGAGGGACTTGGCCTTGCCCAGTGGAGGGTCTGTCTTGGAGCCAGCTAGCATTGTCTCTGTTGGACATAGTGGGAAGCTTCTAGCAGCTACACCCCTGCCACTAGCAAAACCTTGCCACACAAACCCAATACACCTGGCCTAGTGGACGAGGCAATACTGTTAACAGCTGTTACTATGGCTGCAAAATCAATGGTAGTGCAGTAGCGTGTGGCACAACGTTGAGTTTCTAGGTGTGGAGTTCTATTGTAGTAGTTATAAAGCATATCTTCCTATCCTTAGGTACTCTGCTTGCTCATAATGTAATTAGAAGTTATTGAGTTACTACCACCTGTAGGCTTAATTTTACTTAACAGATCTCACAGAACTGGTTTTTGGTTTGTTATTTATTTTGTTTCAAAATGATGGTTTAGACTAGCTTTTTATTTATTGCAAGCTAATTCTGTCAAGTCTGAACCTCCTGTCCATTCCGCATCCTGTGTTTTGATTGCTATTTCGGAAGATAATTTACTTGTTAGAACAAGTTCCACTTCCCTGTTAGGGAGTGCTATCTTAATTGTATAGAGAATCACAGAATTGCTGAGACTGGAAAAGA
>NW_009694432.1:0-5196 GCF_000703405.1 Apaloderma vittatum
GATCCTGCCTGCGGCCACACCGTGATCACACGCGGCTGGACGGAGCCCACACCCCGCCAGCATCAGGCAGGAGCAGGCTCTGTGTCATCATCCTCCTCTTTTCTTTGCTCCCCCCACAAAACCACAAGCACCAGAACGGCCATGACATACCGAAGAGGTACTGGTATCACTATCTCACCAAAAACCGGCCAAATTTCAGGCTCAACACTTGCCTTCACCAGCAACGACATCAGGAAAAACTTGAACGTGACCACATTAGAAGCGTTTACAAGCCGTAGGATGCAGAGACCACGAGCATCATCGCAGGAGGCCTCACCATGATCCCAGGCCACGCGCCCGGGGCATGTCCCAGCACAGAAAATCAGGTGGGAGGCGAGGGAAATCTGTTTAAAAGCGATTTTGTGCTCCGGGAGGAGCGCGGTACCTGTGCTTGCTGCAACCCCGGGTACTGCGGCAGCTGAGCTGGGGGTCGGGCTTGTGGAGTGAAAAGGGCAGCTTCGTCCATCGGCTGGCCCTGAAAGACACAACAACATCAAACACAGCCGCCACACCATGAGCAAGTCCAGTTCCAGACACAAACCCCTGAGCTGCATCCTGAGGAGTCAGAAGAGACTTGCCCGTTTCCTTCAGGGCAGCACCACTGCTCGGTGCCAAACCGCTGCCCTGCATTTCCTCACAGGGAGGCGGAAGAACTGACTTTTGTTTCATTTCTGACACTCACGTAATGCCGTGGCAGTGAGGAACCAGTCATCTGGTGAGCAGAGGTCTGGCAGACACCCTTCAAAATGGGGCTGTGCAGAGCATTAGAAAAAAATACTCTAGCTGTCTTGAAGAGAGTACGTCAAATTATACAGGGAGCTTAGACAGAGAAATAACCTCTGTAAGAAACGCACAGTTGGTGTCTTTCTTGGGCTACCTGATTACCAGCGTCCCCTCAGGTGAAGCAGGCAAAATGCCGGTTAGAAAGGTTTACGATGACATAGAACAGTTGAACAGTTTCGGCTGGAAGAGACATACAAAGCTCCAGTGTGATAAATGGGTAACACGAGCATCTCCAGTTCCCAGCTGGTGCAGCGCAGAAACACGCTCTCACACAGCCTGGTCCTTTCCTTCCTGATTGCCTCAATGCTTGTGCCCAACAGATGGCAAATCATTTAGAGATTTCAACTACAACTGCATCGGTACGTTCTGAAGCATCAGGAAAGAGGAAAAAAAAATAAATTTAAACTTTTTTTCAGGACCAAGATGGCAAAAAAATGGTAAACAGGACACAACAAAGTGGGTGTATTTTGTGTGCGATTTCTGCACGTGTGCACCTGATCGCTCTGAAACCACTCAGGGGCAGGCGTGAGCTGGGAGCAGCGATGCTCCTTCCCTGCCGCTGCCCAGTTCACCACAAAAACACACCAAAAAAGCCAAGTCTTCCACTTTGGCCTTTGGCATTTTAATCAGGATATCCTTAGAGAGGTGCACTGTAAGTTAACGCTAAACGGGACTTTGATATCACACTGCAAGCAGCGACATCACCATCAGGACTACCCCGGTGGCCAAGAGAATCTGGGCTGGGATAAAATACTGAAGCACCTCGCGATCTCCTTCACCTGCTCCCACCCCTGGAGCGGGAACTGCCCCAAACATTAACCCGTCTGCAAGCACAACCGGGTGCGCAAGGTTCCTCTTTCGTTAAACGGAGGCAAAAGAAGAAAAACATAAGAAGATGAAGGGTTTCTCTGAGGAAATCGTTTCTAAAACTTCTTCATAAGGTGCCAACCACAGGATAGGTCAAGGTGTGACTCGAAGTCACTGGGGACAGACGGATTTACTGCGCGGCAGCAGGCAGCCGCCGAGCGCGCGCGCGCCCGCGTTGTGAGCGAGCTCTGCGCTCCCCAGCAGCAGCAGCAGATGTTGCTAAATTCAAAGCAACTTCTCCCTCCAGGCACAACCTAGTGAAGAAGTAACTAAACATGCAAGCCAACTGCTGCAAGCCACAACTGTGCATGCACCTCAAACAAAAAGAAAACAGAAAAAAAAGGAGGGAAAAAAACCCCAAACACCTTCATTCAATGCTGATGCCATGTTGCAGAAATAAGCACTGTTCTCCTTGTTCTGCTTGCACCCTAAACTGAAAACAAACTTCCTGAAAAAAAATAGTGTATTTATCTTTTCCAGGTGGTTCTGGGACTGGCAGTGTGAAAGTCCTGCAAACTTAAAAAATCAGTGTCTGCAACATTTTCCATCACAGATATCAGGGATGAAACTTCACGCCATCATTGTTTGTCCCCAGAAACAACTGAATTCTATGAAACTTAATAATTCAACAAGTAAGTGTTAACTGTTATTTGTTTTAGAAGTAACTACAAACAGTTATTCCAATCGCTGCACACCCTGCCGTGGCTCAGAACGCGCCACCAGGCAGAACGTATTGTGGAGCTCAGGTGGGGCAAAAAGCTGCTGGCATACACGGGCCAAAAAGAGGGGAAAAAAACGATCAGTGATGCAGTAATTTGAAATATTTGTAAGAAAAAACCCAACACATTCTCCATGTGCAAGTGTATTCACAGCTCCCCGCATGCAGCACTGCGCCGCCCCGGCGAGTGGAGCGCCAAAGCGAGTCATTCTCATCCAAAGCAAAGTGCGCGGCCGGCGCGTGGCGAGGAATGCATGTTTGTGCAAAATTAAAAAATAAAGAGAAGTGCACGGTCTCGAGTGGTTACCATGACGTTGTCAAAGCCATCCTGAAGGGACACAGCAGTGCTACAGACATCCTAAAGGAAAAGGACAGGCGAGAAAATAGCAAACAATACACAGTACACACGCCACCAGGCTCGGATCGTTAGCGGAGCAGGACAGAGCCTTTACGGAGCTCACCCATGCGTACTCAAAGGATGCTGGTGTTTAGGAACGCTGACAACCTCCTTTTAGGTGGTTTCTATGCTAATGAACCTCAATACTTCTATGAAATTTATGAGCAGAAACTCTAAATGTGGAAAGGACCCCTTACCATCCACGAGAGCCTGTTAATTCTACACGCAACACTCGAGAATTTTTAATAAGTCGTAGTTCTTAAAGACCTCACACCACAGCTACTTGTCTGATATTACAGAACTGTCCACACCAGTGCCAGTGACTTCCAGCCAAGTAGGAAATTTCATTCTGCAGCTGCACAAACGTAAAGACCAAAGAAAAAACCTTCCTTATTTGAGCCCTAGCTAACAACCTACGCCACACAGTAGCAATGCTTACAGATCATCTTCTTCCTAAAATTTCAAATACAACCTTCAGGCTCGCACACTGCCACAGCATTTCCTACTCGACACCCAGGACCACGGGAAGATCTACCCCAAGCTGCCCAGGGACATGTTCCTGGACTGGAGCACCACGCAGACTGGTGTCCCACCTGGGAGCCACGGGGACCACGGTGGGTTTCTCTGGTGCCAGCGTGGCCAGCACACACTTTGACAACATTGAAATCACTCAGGGCAAAGAATGGGTACAGAAGGACTTTTAAATAAAGGTGGGAAGTTACTGGTTTACCACCAACTGCCATACAAGCATTGCTGGTTTTATGGGACCCAAAGCCCAATTTTCTGTTCTTACACCCGCGGCCACGCTCTGAGACCAGCTCAGGCTCCGTAGGGTGTTGCACAACAGCAACCATGTGTGCGGTTTGGCACACAGCAGCTGTGCTCCGCAGAAACGTTAGGAGAACAAATACCAGCTATTTCTAGAGAACTCGGGCGTCTGCGTGCACACGCGTACAGCAACGGCTCCTGCGGGACTTCCCGGATTTTTAGTCGTGAAGAACACCGTTCTTCGGACTCTGGGGCTTGGACAAACCTGTTGGAGAGGCCGTGCCTGCGCGTGCTGCCGGAGGAGCCGCTGCTGCTGCTGCTGCTCTTGCTGCAGGAGCTTCATCTGGAGCAACTGCTGCTGGGGAGCAACGGCCTGCAGAGAGGGCGGCTGCATCACGGTGCCTGAGCGCCGCTGCAGCATGTTCGACAGGGCTTGCTTCGTGTTGCTCGGGACAAAGGAGCCCGTCGGATCCAGCCTGGAACCACCTAAAAACCACCCGAAACACAAAAGAGTGATGCTAGTGCAGGTCACTGCGAGATCATCAGCTCCTCCCTGCTCAGCTCCACAGTAACAGGGATACACTTATCTCTGCAAAGGCAGGCAGTGAACTGGATTAAGTCAATTACTGGCCTGGAAAATTCAATGGACAAAATAACTTGGAAGACTAGCATTGGTACACGAGATGAGAAAGCAGACAGGCTGCAGGCTGCTGTGTGCGCCACGTCACATAAAACGTCTGATTGCTCCTGACAAACAAAAGTTGCGTGTCAGATGAAAAGCAGGATATGAACAGCTCGTTACATCTAGAGTATCTTATCTCCACGTGGCAGCACTCTATGCTGTGTGATAAAAATCGTATATATGTCAGACTTACAAAGGTAATCTTATACCTTTGTTTTTAAAAGCCAGCGCTTCCTTGAATGCTTTAGCCACCGTCTGGTATATTCCAAAGACTTTAACAAACTTAAGATACACATCCAGTTGTATTTGGAGCGTCAGAAAAAAATATTTAACATTCGTAACTAGAACCAAACTTCTAAACTTCTCCTGCATATCATCCAAGGCCACAACAGTATTTCTGAAAACATCATGAAGTGCTGCCCTCTAGAGCCAGTCAAATACCCGCGTTAAATCCATACACACCAACTGGAAGCACCAAAACAATCTTACCAAACGTTCAGCATGTATCTCAAAAGCTAAAAGAATGCGAGCCCATGGATTTGTTTATTCCAGCCAGTAGATATAAAATCAGCTACTGTGGCTCTCAGTATGAACCACAGAGGAAAGGACCCACAGGTCAGTTGTTCATTTTAATCATTCCTCCCTTATTTCGCTCCTCCTTGAGCTTCTATCAGCTCTCTTTTGCTATCACCACAGCAGCTCATTTTTGCTCACCTACCAAAAAACCCTGAACAGCTTAACAGAGACAGACCCACAAAAACGGCGAGCCCTTTCGATAAGCGGCATCGGCAGCCTGCCTCGGAGAAAGCTGCAAACAAGACGCGGCCGGGAGAAGGCTCACGCCGGTGAGTGGGGGAGCTTACCCACGCCCGGGGCGAGGGGCTGGCTCTGCAGGAAGAGCCCCGCGGGCGGCGGGGGCTGCCCCAGGAGGCTGTACCCCCA
>NW_009694433.1:0-374 GCF_000703405.1 Apaloderma vittatum
AACCCAACCCCCTGCCAGAGCAGGAGCACAGGATCTCGGGCAGAGCACACAGGAACGCATCCAGATGGATCTAGAGCTGGTCTCCAGAGACGGAGACTCCACAGCCTGTCCGGAGAGCCTGTTCCAGTGCTCTGTAACCCTTACAGTACAGAATTTCTTCCCCATGTTGAGGTGGAACTTCTGTGCTATAGTTTGCATCCACTGCCCCTTATCCTATCACAGGGCACACGTGAAGATAGGTCATCCCTTTCTTCTTGATGCCCAGCCCTCATATAATTATACACATTAGTTAGATCCCCACTCAGTCTTCTCTCCAGACTAAAAAGCCCCAGGTCTCTCAGCCTTTCCTCATAAGGCAGGTGTTCCAGACCCTT
>NW_009694433.1:437-822 GCF_000703405.1 Apaloderma vittatum
ACTCTAAGGGAGGGCTCACGAGGGCAGAGTAGAAGGGGAGGAGAACCTCCCTCGATCTGCTGGACACATTCTTCTAAATACACCCCAGGATCCCATTGGCCTTCTTGGTCACAAGGGCACATTGCTGTCCCTTGGACAGCTTGTTGTCCACCACGACTCCAAGGTCCTTCTCCACAGAGCTGCTCTCTAGCAGATTTCCTCCTAATCTGTACTGGTGGATTTTATTATTCCTTCCCAGGTGCAAGATTCTACACTTATTCTTGTTGAACCTCATTAGGTTCCTCTTTGCCCAGCTCTTCAGTCTGTCCAAATCTTGCTGAACAGCCGCACAGCCTTCAGGTGTATTGGCCAAATGTCCCAGTTTTGTATCATCAGTAAAACTGCT
>NW_009694434.1:0-2236 GCF_000703405.1 Apaloderma vittatum
TGGAACCCCATGGAATATCCAAAATCAGGGGCCAGCCCTTGCTCGGTGCCTGCTGGTTTCCCCTCACCCAATGCCAGAGCATCCCCACGGTTAACGTTAGCGCTTGGAGCAGCGCTTCAGAAGCAGCTCAGCTTCCCTCCGGGGAGTTTTGGAGCTATGAAAGCTCCACCAATCCCTTAACCCTATTGCAAATAGATTTGTTTAAGTGCATTTAATTTATTTTTTTTATTTTTTAAATAGTAAATAGTAACTCAGAACTGCCTGCAGCTGCTCAGAGCCTCGTGTGCCAAGACACCACAGCACTGTGGGTTCAGAGCAGCTCCGCGGGAGGTTGGGTGGTTCACACCAATTCTGGAGCCATCTCTGAAGAATGCTGGCATCTTCAGAGCTCTAAGGCTTTTCTGGAGCAGCTTCGAAGAGGCTGAAGAGGTTTCAAGACATTCAGAGACCTTTCCAGCAGAGCTGGAGTACTTCCGAGCAGCAACAAGGTTTTTTTTAGGAGTTTTAGAGCAGCTTGGAGATGTTTCAGGGTCACTTACGCCCCTTCAGGCTCGTTTGGAGGGGGTTTAGAATGGTTCCAAACAGTTTGGAGAAGTTTAGAGACATTGCTGCAATGTTTAACGCTGTTGGGAGGTACATCGGAAAGGTCCAGAGGAGTTTCGGGGGCCTCTGGGAGGGTGTTAGACCACTTGAAGCATTTCACAGGCATGCAAAAGAGGCCAAGAGTGCTTCAGAGCTCCTTCAATATCTTTTATTTATGATCCACTCTGAGCTATCTCAAGGAGTTTTAGAAGAGCTTAGAGGACTTTGAGAGCTACTTCGAGCCACCTCAAGCAGTTTTGGCATTTTGGTGTCTTTTAGGGCTGGTTTGAGGAGCTTATTCAAGTAATTTGGGTGCTTTGGTGCTGCCCAGAGGTCTACCCTCCCACAGCTCTGAGCTCTCCAGAAGCATTTTACGGCTCCTTGAAGTGACCCAGCATCGCACGAGCACCCTGGAGCCGTTTCCTTACCTGATTTCTATAATGGTTTCAAGCTGTTGGACGTCAAGCGTTTCAGATTTTTTTAGACCAGCTCAGAGCAGCTCACAGGAGCGTGGAGAAGTTTTAAACAAATTTTAGAGTGGTTTAGAGAACTCAGAGCACATTAGAGGTGTTGCCCAGCACGCGGAGCTCTTTGCAGCAGCTCCAGGGGCTGCTCGGAGGATTTCAGAGCAAGTTTGGAGTCATCCAGAGGCACTCCAGGAGCTGAAAAGGTATTTTGCATGTTCAGGCCCTTTGGGGGGGCTTACAGGGGCTGGGAGGACGTGGAGGGAAGCTTAGAGGGGTGTGGAGCAGCTTAGCAGGGTGATTTAAAGCATTTAAAGGATTTTTAGAGTGGTTCAGAGCAGCCGAACGCTCAGAGGGGTGCAGAAAAAAGGGCGTCCTCACCTGGAGCAGCTCCAAGCAAGCCCCGTCCCAGCCCCCTCAAACCCCCCAGAGCAGCAGGACGCCCTGGTCCGGCTCTAAAGGACCCTCACCCCATGGGGACCCCCCAGGAAAGAGCAGGGTGAACCCCCCCTCCCCATCCCACCCTGTTTGGCAGGTGAGGAGGTTTGGGTTCTCTTAGGTCCAGCCTTAACCCCCTCCCTCATGTCCCCCCAAATCTGGGCACTCTTTGGGGTATTTCCACACCCATCCAAGCCTCCCCTATGGAAAGAAAGTCTCGGGACAGGAATAGTAACAGCTTTTAATCCAACAAGAATTGATACATCGTTTAAGACAATACTGTTTTTGCCTCTTTTTTGGGGGGGGACTTCCTTCACATACCGGTGGGGAAAGAGGAACGTTTTTGGGAAGTAGAGTTTTTGTTCTGCTTTTGTTGTTGTTGTTGTTGTTGTCTTTTTTTTTTCATAGGGACTTTAAAGCATGGTGAATGTGCAAGTCAGTGCTTTGTTTGCTTAAAACTTTTTCCCGGTGCTTATTTACAGTTACAGTACCTCTTTGTGAGCGACAGGAAAAAAGACGATTGTTTGAACTGGGGATCCATGATCCCAAGTTGAGAAAAGGCAGATCTCCGATATTTATATATTTATACATATATGCTTTTTTTGTGTATACACAGATACATTTCTCTCTTCTTTAAAGTATTAAAAAAATGATCAACCTTCGTTCTATAAAAATACCTACTCTACAAGATAGAAAAATTTTTTCCCTCTCCAAGTATACACTGATTTACACCCAAAAGCTTCTCTGGAAAT
>NW_009694434.1:2768-3285 GCF_000703405.1 Apaloderma vittatum
GCTACGCCGCGGCCACTTGCGTGGGCAAGCCCGAAGCTGTTGATGTAAACATGGCTTTTGTTTCCCAAGGAGCTGCTGTTGTATTCTCTGGTCTCCTCTCCCCAACGGCACAGAGGTTTCAGCCCAGGGGGGCTGAGGAGCGCCAGCGGCTGGGCCCGCGGCTGCTCCCTCTCTGCCCACGGCACAGGGAAAGGCGGCTGGAGCAGGATCTCCCTCCAGGACTGTCACCAGGAGGACCCTGCTCCGGGTGGGAATGGCACAGGCCACCACCCCCAAGCCAGGGACCTCGGGAGACAACGTGGAGAGCTCAGCTCTCGCTGCTACAGCTCCAGAGCCAGGGATGAGGGGGCCAGGACCAGCCTCTCAGTGCAAGTTGAAGAGTCGCAGCCTTTCCCCCCGGACAGACAGCACCCGTGTGTCCGTCTGCAGCCACGACCGAGAGGGGACCCCTCCTCCCAGGCTCAACAGGCGCCTGCGGACCCTGGCAGACGAGCCAGGAACGGGGCAGCGGAGCCGT
>NW_009694434.1:3459-8393 GCF_000703405.1 Apaloderma vittatum
AGTGGGAGCGGAGCTGGCGAGCTCTCTGCACGCAACCCCTTCCCCAGCAGAAGCGGCAGGGCAAGGATTAACTGCATCAGCTGCATGAGGACATTTGCATTAAGTTAATTAAAAACAAAACAAAACAAAAAACCCAAAACAAAACCAAAACAAACCCTCTACAAGTCCGGGACACGTTTCGCTCTTTCCCAGATCTGCCCCAGTGAGTGAGTGTGTCAGGGACACTTTGGCAAAGCAGATACTTGGGCTGGGCAGGGCAGCAAGGGAAAAACGTCAAGCGCCGCTGCTTCCTTCTCCCTTCCCCTTATCCCACGGTTCAGAGACACCCTCTCCTCACAGCCCTCGTGATGGAAGCTCCTGTTCGCACCCCTGAGGCCGCTGTCGGGGCAGTTCCCAGCTTCATGGGTAGCTTCCTCCAGCTGTCCGTTGCCTGTGTTCCTTCTCCAGGTTCCCTTTCACCCCTCTGAACCAGAAGGGCTTCGAAATAACGGAGTCAGGCAACAAAGCCTCGCTTGCTGGTTTTCTTTTTCCCTGGTCCGCTGGGTAATTCACCCACCGACCCGACGCGATGCTTCCTTGTGCCTTCATCAAGAGCAAAGACGTTTTGGAGTCCCTCTTTATCCTCTCAGAGCACCAAATCCACACCCATCGACGAGCACGCAGCCGGCAGCTCTTGGCCGCCCTTACTTCACTTCCAGGATGGAGGGGTTCGTCTCCATGATGGCCACGATGATTCTGTCGATGTAATCCTGCAGACGGAAGTTGATCTCCTCTTGCTTTTGAATTGCTTCCATGAGCTGCAAAAGGGAAGGAGAAAGGGAGTGAGGGACTGCCTGCCGCTGCCCAGGGACAGAAGCGAGATTTCTCGTGGCTCTGGGCACCCATGGAGGTTTCCCTCTGCTTCTTCATTGTGGCCTGAGATGTTCCCCACCACGTGTAAGTGGCCTGGGGAAAACACCCTCAGCTGCTGGCTCTGCTTACTCACGCCCTTCCTCAAGGTCTCAGCCAGATGGGACCTTGGAGAAATCTGCATCTCATCGCCCTCATGCCCAGCTGTGTTTCCCCACTTCTTGGGGGTCTCAAAAATTTAATTCCGATGCTTACGTGGGCTCGCACCACTGGTATCTGGGGTAGAGCCACAGAGCAGGGAGAACATGTGCCAGAGCAAACAAGATCTCTGGGGTTGATGTCCCAGCTCTCTGTGGTCTAAAACAGCTACAGACAGACCAACCGACACACCCTGGTCCGTCCCAGGAAGAGGAAGGCTGTCACAGGGCGGGCAAACCAAAGCCACCAATACCAGCAAACTGGGAGGGAGCAACTTCTGTTCCCAGGAAGGAGGGCTGGCAGGCAGGGTCAGTCCTGCCAGCTCTTCAAATAGTTGTGTGGGTATCTCTTTGCTCACGACAGCTTTCAAGTGAATTTAGGGAGTGAGATGTACCACAGACAGGGCCCTCGGTCGGCTGAGAGCAGGGGAGATGCGGTTTGACTCAAGGAGTACCCTGTGGCACGTACCTCGTCTCTGGAGACTGAGCTGATCTCTGCTGCCAGGGATTCAGAGAAGGAGGCTGAGAAGAGGTTCTTGGCTCCCTGGATGCTCAAGTTAATGATCTGCCCATTCAGTTCATCGTTCTGCTCCTTCAGGTTCCTGTTATCCTGTTCACAACAGATAGACCAGATGCTGCTGAAGCACGTGGTGCCCTCAGAGCAGATGCAGCCGGGGAATGCCGGGGCTTTTGTCCTAACCAGCAGCTCGCACCGTGCTGTGAACAGCGTGTGGTCTCCTGATGCAGACTCAACAGGGCCTGGAGAACCTCTGGGAACACGGGATACGCTGGGGAGAGCCAGGGCACACAGCACAGAGCGGGGGCTCCTGACTGGTCAGAAGAAGCCAACTTCTCCTGTCTCAGGACAGGAGGGGCAGGAAGCAGGGGGCCATGGTCATCTTGAGAGGGAGCCTCCCAATCCCTGGCTGAGTGCGAGGGAATCATCACCCCCTTTTGCAGCCTGAGCAGCTCAGACAACGGTCCCCTCCCTGCCCAGCCCTGCCTACCTGCTTGAGCTGCTTGATCTCTTGCTCCAGCTCTGTCTCCCGCGTCCTGCTGTTGTACTCCTGGAGCCCCATGCTGCTGCTCCTGCCCCTCCGCTGCTCAGCTTCCAGTTTGAAGAGCTGCAAGTGCTCCAGCTGCTTCCTGAGGTCCTCGATGAGCTGTGGCACAAGGGAAGAGGACAACCCAGTGCCGCATCCCCTGCAAGGCCGGCAGCTCATACTGGTGATGGCTGGTGTGACGGATGGGCTGTCCCCCAGCTGGGAGCAACCCTGTCAATTGCTGAGCTGGATTAACAGATCCTTTCCGGGGGGTGCACATGGCTTCCCCTTCCTTCCCCACACCTCTAGCAAACAGTGAAGAGAGAGCTACTTTGATACGTGAGAGCAACCCTGGAAGGACTTTGTTGGAGCTCCCGCCACAGCTCTGGGAATCCCCGTTCCACCCAAGAGCTCTCAGCGTCACTGCGACGACAATAATTTCCACTTTGAGGCCCAAAGCTCCTTTGGCAAGCCCCATTTGAGCCTCCAGCTGCAATTCCCAGAGATGCCTGGAAAGGGCTGGGCAGGGAGGACTGTGTTTTTTGCCCTCCCCTCCCACTTTCTGTCCCTATGTGCCATCCTCACTGTGCTTCTGTCACCCCATCTTCAACGGAGAAAAGAAATGGGTGCGGGTGGCACAGCCCCACTGGATTTTAATGCAGGCTAAAGTAATCATCGTTATGTATTTAAGCTGCTGTACCTTTCTCTGCCCAGGCAGGACAAAAAGCTTCAGTTACATGTATTTTTTTTGGAGAGGCTGCCAAAGCCAGCTTCCCGACAGGGCCTTAATTTGGGGGACTAGCAAGACAGGGCTGTGACAGGCAGCCTCGACTCTACTTACCTCCTGCGTCGACTCCTTCTCCTTCTGAAACTGGTGCCTCTCCTGACTCAGCTTGTCGCCCATCTTCCTCTTTTTCTCCTGCTCCTCCGCGAGCTGCACAGTGAGGTCTTCGATTTCATCCAGCAGCTTCTGCTTCTCCTGGAATGACACAAAAGGCAGTAAGTCACAGGGGCCTGTCTTCGTTCAGCGCTGGCAGGGCTCTCCCCGCTCGCTCAAGGCCGCGGCCTCACGCTGAGCACGGCGGGGAAGGCTCTTCTCGCTGACGCATTCGGATGCGCTGCCTGCTGGGATTTCATTTGCCGTCTCAGGGCTTTGGAGCCCGAGTGCTTTGGCAGCGGTGAGAAAAGCCACACACCAAAATAGCACTGCTAAGGGAGAGGTAATGGGAGACGACGCAGGGATAAATGCACCCGGGCAAACATCCGCACTCACGGGACATGTCTGGGGTGGGACTGGGGTGAGCACAGGGGCTACAGGTCAAGAAGAGACATTAAATCGGGTCTGAAATTCAGAAAAGCCACAAATTCAAGATCTGAAAGCTGCTCTGGGGATGCTCACTCTTGGTTTCAGGTATGAAAGAATTTAACTGAGGGCTGACTTAAAAAGGAATATGACCAGTTTGAGCCAGGATGTAAAAAATCATGTAGGACACGAAAAATTACAGGATGTAAAACACACAGAGCCCAGATCTTCTGCTCTGGCCCCTTCTCACAGCCAAACGTTTGAGGTGACAGGTAAAGCCTGTCACCTGGTGATGACAAGAGCCCTGTGCAGGACACTTCCCTGTACAGCAGCACCCTTCTGCCTACGACCGGTTGACGTCCTCCCCAGGCTCAAGGCTTCCAGCCTGGTTCTCCCGGTGAGGAAGGGTTTGGCTTTCAGAAAGCCAAAAACGTCACTGAGACTTCAGGCAATGCTGATGCTGGATGGCCCATGCCATGAAGAGGCAAGAGGCAGCTCCGAGGAGGAGCTCCAGCTGCTGGGTCTGGGGTGTCCCGGTCTATGGAGCAGCACTATGCTAGTGGGAAATGCAACTTTGACAATGAAATCCTGATTTCAGACAGTGAAACCCTGATCTTTGTCACTGGACAAGACAACAGGCCATCAGTAGGATTTCTCTCCTTGGCTGGGAGGGAATTGCACCTCTCACTCCTCTTTTAATCCCATTAACCGTGCAGAAAAGCGGGACTGCTCTGCGGAGAGCTCACGGATCAAACCCGACTTTGCGTGGCTGAACCACACCTAAGGCAGGAAATTTATGCTCAGTCCCACAGCGGTTCTCCCACCCCAAGCCTCAGTGCCCTGCGCTTACAATGTCTTGGCAGATGAAGACCACTTCATTGAGGCCACGTGGAGCTGCGAGGGGATGAAATGCCTGAGGGCCTTCATCAGCTGGGCAGAGAGGTTTTGCTTTCACTTGATCTTACATCTGTCCCAAGCTTGAATTCTCTCCAGAAATGAGGATTTTGTCCAGCCCACGGAGACTGCAGTGCCTGCGCAAACCTCCCACCCCAGCCTTGAATCCTAAGCAGGGCAAGAGGGGGAGGATTCGGGAGATAACGCGATGCTTTGAAGACTCAACTTGCTAATCCCAGCGAGGGCTTTATCTGCACGGGCAGGATGCAGTGATGAAGCATGCCTGCTCCTCCTCCTCCCTTGCAGTGGACCGTGGCCGCAGGGACAGGGACAAGCTTCCACAAGAGGGCACGAGTCCCCTCCTCATCAGTCAGGACAGGGCTGCCACCATCGCGGCTGCACTGTCACCAAGAGATTTACTGGGGGTTTTGTTAATCCCAGCTTCCAAACAAAAAACTGGGAAGCAGCACAGAGAGCAGCATGGGATAGCTCAAGTGTAGGATAGCTCTGCTCCAGGGCAAGGTCTGCAGGGAATGAGGAGGCAGAAACAACTGATTTTCTCATTACACTAAATGTTATCTCACATAGGTCCTTCGTGAAAATGAGAATTTCAGCTCAAGCTGTGTGAGGCAGCAGGTGGGAAGGCCG
>NW_009694434.1:8424-19895 GCF_000703405.1 Apaloderma vittatum
CTCTGGCTTGGGCACCCCAAGCACACGCGGCGCTCACCTCCTCGAGTCTTTCAATATTCGCTTTTAAACAAGGGACGCAGGATCTCAGCTCGCTGTTCTCATCATCCAGCTGTTGCAGCCTGTGACAGTAAAGAGATGTGTAAGAAACTCACCCAAGCATCCTGAGTGCAGGAGACCCAGCTGAAACATCACTAGGAATATTAAAACCCAGGATCTGCTGAAGGCAAAGCCAGTTAGGATTTATCTTTTCAAAGCAAACCCTGAAACTTCTCCTATTTCTACTCCCAGGGGAAACAGCAGGGTATCCACATGACTTTTGGCAAGCAGGTTGTGCCCTTCTCAACCAGCTCTTCTTTAGGCCAAAGGTTTCATCAGCCCACAGGAAAGCCTTAGCAATAGGCACCAAAAAGCAGCCACATCACCCTGGGCAAAGCTTCAGAGAGAGTTTCAGCTCTGCATTCTCCATTTGCCATGGTAACTGCCCTACCACAAGCCTGGTAAAAATACCCATCGCCTTCATCTTTCATTTACTGCAAGGGTTGACCAAGCATTATAATGACTTTAGTTACACCTTTACCAGAGTTAAACTCACTGTTCAGCTGCACTTCTGTCTCCCCAAAGGCTGCAGCTGCAAAGCAACAGTCTGTCCCTGTAATTCCAGTGTGCACGTGGGGGTCCTGCCACCACTCAGCCCCACCTGGCCTGCAGGTTCTCAATCTCGATGCTCTTTTCCCTCTCCATTTTGCTCAGCAGCTCCCTCTGCTTCTTGATCTCTTCCAGGAGTGTTTGGTCAGCTCGAAGCTCCTGCTCCTTCAGCTGTTCCTCGAGAGCGTTTGCTCTGTGGGAGAGGAAAGAGAGGATTAACCCCGGCATGCTGCCATCCCACGGGAGGGATCAGACTCTTCCCAGCCTTTCTCCCACTGCCCAGCACACGCAGTGCAAAAGCAACTCAGTCCACGAAACCCCCCCGGACACTATTGCTGACCAATGGTGACTGTTGAATAAAGTAAGGCAGGTGGTATGTGTCTCTAGATGGTTTGGTTTGGTTTTTTTTTTTTAAGTCTCCAGGCTGCATCAAACCCCTTTTGAAGGGAGGAGGCCAACAAGTGGGTGAGGTGAGGGTGAAAGCACAGCAATCACTTTGTAACTCACGGGTCACACTCACAGCATCACCCAGAACTTAGTCGGAAACTCACAGAATCGTTTAGATTGGAAAGACCTTTAAGATCCTCGAACCCAAACGTAAATCCCAGGGCTGTGGCCATGGCAGAGAAATCCTCCTTCTAGCATTTTGGCCTCCTTGTTGCCCGAAGGAATACAAAAAGACAACAGCCCAAATCCCCCTCCCTTTCACTCTCTCATGTACCCACCAAAAAACCCCAAACAAATAACAAAAAAACACGGGATCTGCAGGTCAACCTCCTCTCTTTGACGAGGAGCGAGTACACTTGGGGCTTGGCTTGCTTAAAAGCTGACTGACGCTTCTGGGCCAAGCCCCTGAAGTGAAAACATCTCCCTCCGCTGCAAAGTTTATCAGGGTTTAGAGAAACCTTTGTTTGAGTGGCTCAGTTCCCTGACACGGTTTGTTACTTAACAGTCTTACAGCCCTATAGATAAACTCCTGCCAGGTTTATCTGCCGAGGGTAAATACGCTGCTGGAGGAGAGCAGCCTGCCAGATTAGTAAGGACAGTGATTGCACCAAATGGGATCCGAAGGGCTACACCCCAGCTGGGATCCAAGAGCCACAGGATCAAGGGTGGCTGCGGGGAAGGTTGAGATGGGTAGGAGGGACCCTGCTCTACATTCCACCCAGACCTAGAGAGCAACGTAAGGGCCAGTGCAGAGCAAGTATAAAGTATATATCCTTCCTGAATAGGAAGCTTTCCAAGAAGCCTGACTCCCACTGCAGTCTTCTGAGCTGACCCCCGGAGCTCCAGAGCTCCACAGAGACCTTTCAGGATGGACACGTGGGGTGGGGAAGCATATAAAAAAAAGAGACATATATATTTATATATACACCTAAAAATAAAAAAGCACTGTTCTAGTTACATGCATCTGAGTAGAACATTGCAAGCCATTTCCTGAGCTCCTGGGGATTTGCCAGAGACCCAGAAAAGCGCGTGCAGGATGCTGCGATCCCACGCACAGCCCTCGTGCAGAGAAGGCAGCGCGAAGCCCGGCTGGATTTAACCGCGGCCGCCCTCTGCCAGAGCGGGATCGGATCGTCGAGGGCAGAGCCGTGAAGCTTTCCTGCTATTTTCTGTCCTGTCTCCTTCCTCTCCCGCTGCCTCCGCGCTCCAGCACCTCTTGCCTGAGTGTGGGGAAGGCGCGGGGGGGCTGCGGTACATAGAGGAGGGGAAAAGAAAATCCACCACGAGCGATGCTCAGCTGCATTCTGGCCATGGCACAAGCTGGGCTTCCCTTACCTGTGCACGAGCTGCAGGTTTTCTTGCTTGAGGCGGCTGTGCTGCTCGCCGTTAGCGGCCGTGTCCTTCTCTAGCTCCGTCACCCGCTTCTCCAGAAACACCACCTGCGCCACAGGAGAGGGGAGGATGAGCCACCCGCGCTTCGACCCGCCGGCACTGAGCGCTGGAGCAAGTCCCACCGTCTCCGGCACGCCGTTCTGGGGCTGCATCGGTCTGTGGCACTGATTCAGAGCTGGTGGCCCAGACGCAGCTTCCAGTGTACCTTATGCTTCCCTCTTTCCTTTCCTTATACCTTTCATGGTGATATCCTACCCAGATAGGTCTAGAGGGAAAGATCCCAGCTGGATCAGCAGAGCTCTGCTGCATCCAAGCACAACCCTGAGGCTGGGGATAACCACCTGCTGCCCAAACTGAGGCTGGAAGACCCTGGGTTCGCAGCTAGATGTACATAAAGCCACGCAGGAGGAACAAAACTAGCTGGTGGGAAAGGATTGGCAATGAGTATTTCCCCCCGTTCACCTATACGGGGTTTATTTCAGCTGTATTTGCAATTTTCATTCACTTTACCTAAATAGCACACAACTTCAAAGAGCAAATGCCCCTCTACCTCCCACCCAAAGTAGCAGCATGTGTGGGAAATCACAGAAGGACTGAGTTTGTGGCCCCAAAATATCTCATTTATACCCATACAAGAGCAAGAAATTATGAGCATGTTCACAAAATCCGAACTGTTGCTCTGCAGAGAAGGGCAAGCGATGTGCAAGAGTATTAATCGAAGAAACATGCAGAGACACAAGCCTTTTCCAGAAGTACATATTTGGTTTCCCAAGCCAGATACCTTAAGGAATAGGTTTTATTCAACTTTCAGACTTAGGAAAATGCTGATTTCTAAATATTTTTCCAAAGGTCTCCTATGTATTATAATTATATCCGAGTGCAGCTACAAATAGATATATATATATTTCTCCTTCATGTGCTGCTCCATGCAGCTCTCTATTCGTGATTCCAGAATTAAAATGCCATTTTAAAGGAGGTGTTGGACTGCAGCAGACATTTACACAAGCCACAACCCAGCTTTTAACCTTCCTTCTTTCCCTTAGCTACCTTCAGCTAGAGATGGTTGAACACCTGTGCTCCTGCCCAGCTCCCTTCTCATCCTACAATCCTTTTCTCATAACATCCCAGGAAAACCCAACAGAACCAGCAAAAATCGGCTTTATATCCCAAGCAGCAACTGCAAGGGCATGCCCAGGAAATGAAGTCCTTGTTTTGCATCAGGCGATTTTGCTCATCTCGGAAGAGGAGAATTTGTGAACAGCAGCAAAGCAGAAGCGAAAACAGAGCCTGCAAGCAGCTACTACTTCCTCCGGCGAGCTGGAGGGAAGTCATCCTCAACCGCAAGCGAGGCAGCACACCTCCAACCCCCAGGGGAGGAGGCACTAGTGCCACCTCCTGACTCGACACAGGACCTCCAAGCTGCGTTTTGTTCCCCATCCCCTCAATGCTGAGGGTTTTGCCTGTTCCCCCAGCACTGACCCACCCAGGGCTGGCCAGGCAGTGAGAGAAGCTTCAGCCAAACTCCTGTCTGGGGATCTCAGAGCATCGCGAGGAGCTAACACGCTCCAAGAGTGCGCCGGCAGCACCGCTCTCACCTTGTCCGTGATGTCCTCTTCTGTACACTCCAGCGTATCCCGGTACGGCTCCTCCATCACTCCCGCAGACAGCGCGCTCGTCTGATGCAACTGCCTATAACGGAGACAAACCATCCCGACCCATAGCAACACCAACGTTAGAGCCAACATCGCAGGACATGGTGATTTCTGACGACAACCTCGCTCTGGCAGGATAGGGTTCCCCTCTCTCCTCTTCTCAGCCAGCACCTCTGAGGGGTGCCAGGCTAACAGGGCTGGGCGGGCAGCTGCTCACGGGCCGAAGGAACGTGCCCTGTGAGGGAAGCGCAGACGCAGACGCACGCTGCTGCGACTTCATCCCGTCACCATTTGTTCTTGCTCTTTGGAATGGGAAGAGATAAGAGCTCACTCTTTTCACTTTCTTTATGGACATACCAAGGCCGTGTCTTATCCAGCAGAGGACAGAGTACTTTGGCCGCTGATAAGGTGAATAAGAAGCGGGGGGCAGCGGGTGGAAAGGGAGGGAGAGGAAAAAAAAAGCCCTGAACCTGTTGTGAAACACCCTAGCCCACCTCCCTGCACCGGCCGCTGCAGCCAAGAGCGAGCTAATCATTAGCAAAGCCTTGCGACACGGGCGCATCACGGCAAGCTAAAGGATGCCCAGCGGAGGGGCTGATCCGTGCTTAATCCTCGCGCTGTGGCCGCAGGTCAGCTCCGTCGTGTCGCGGCACGAGGAACCGTGATCGCCACGGGGAGGGGTGGCTGCGTTCCAGCTCCGTGGAGCCGAGGCAGATGCTGTCTGGAGAAAACCGCTCCGCCCTCCCGTTGCGACTCGAAGGATGAGCAGCCCGATCTACCTTCGAAGGCGGCGGCGCTTTGAGCGGCACGTGAATGAGAAAACCAGAGGTTGCTTTGAACCTCATTTTCTTCCCAGGAATTGGTAACGTGAGCTCTCAGATTAACGGTGCCGCAGCACACACTCACGCAAATATTCCTGAAGCATAACTGGCATTTACCAAAGAGACCAAGGCCGAGCACCAGCCCGGTTTTGCATCCTCACCCTGAGTATATATTTAGATTCTAAAGACTCCGGTGCATTTGTCATTTAAATCATGCCAAGCACAAGAGGGCCCAAGCAGCTGAGATTGCTTGGCACAAGCAGAGCTCAGGTAACGAAAATCAGGAGAGGGTTATTACCAAAATAGAATCAATTTCCTAAAAGGAAATGTTTTGGTATTATTCAATAATTACAGCAGCTGTGACAAAAGGGTTTTCTTTGGGCTGATCTTAAGGATTTGGCTCTACTCCGCAACAAACCCTGTTATCTCTCTTGTTATCACAAACTAAGCTTGAGTGCTCTTGAATTAACCTAAGCCCACAAGTCTCAGTCTCAGAAAAACATTTTGCAAATGCGAATGGCCAGGAGGGCTCAATCTGTCGGAAAACAGGGCACGTCTATTCCCAAAAGTTTAACTCAAATCCTCTAAAAACAAGTCCTAAAACAGGAAACCCGAGGACAGGCTGCTCCCTTCGACCCCCTTTCCTGCCAGTGTTTTTAACAAAGATCTAGAAAGTAAGATGACCGGAACTAGGAAATGTAATATCGAGAACCTGCTTCCTTGCCAGGAAGGGAAATCGTGCCAGGGGAGACTTGCTGATCACAGGAAAAATGGAGAAGGCAAAGGTGTGAGAGCGTAGCTGGGAGGGAAAGAAGCTGCTGGGGTCAGCGCAGGGAGCAGCCCGAGTGCCAGGGCATGGGGGTATGAGCATCACCCGAGCCGAGCTTAAAAGCAGGGTGACATGGGAATAGGAGGGATGGTGAAACTGGGGAAGGAAAAGTGAGCACCAAGCATCATCACGAGGGGATGGGCCCTCTGCCTTGGAGACCCGGAGCAAAATCTGCAGCTTCTCCTGTGCAGTCAGAGATAAAAATGCCCACCAGGAAAGGGCAAGAGCGACCCGTCTTGGAGGGATTTCTCCCAAAGCCCCTGACCGAGCAGGGGAGGATGTTACCGCAAAGCCAAACGCTGAGGATTATGCTGAGCAAAGTAAAAAAAAAAAAAGAAAAGAGCTGTCTAAGGTGACTGGCTTTTTTTTGGGGTGCTGGGTGCTGGAGAAATCCCCCCTGAGGGGGCGTACTGACTGGTCCAGGCTTTTTTAAGGTTCTAGAGTCCCACCGTGGTGACACAGGTGGGAGGTCTGCCCTTCTGGAATGAAGGGGAATGACCCCCTGCTTTCATCCTGGAAAAAAATCAGGTTGACACCAGCAGGCACGAGTGAGTAAACTCCTATTTTCAGAAGAACAGCTATTCCTAACAACATCGGAATTAAACCTGCTTTTCCCCAGTGCTACGCCGCCCAGGAGCACGATGCAGCAAACTTATTTGGATAGCCTTCCCTTCCACAGTCCTGGCAGCTCCTACGGGCACCCCTCTCACCAAGCAGTACCAGGAGTGTTGAGCTTACCTTGCCACCTTCTTGCTTGAGAGTCTCTTATTCGGACTGCAAAACGAAGGGAAAACAGGAAAGAGTTAGGAAAGCTGACAGGGGAGAGTGAGGGAAACGGGAAGCTGCAAGCAGTCCGGGGCACATCCTTTGCTACGGCAGGGGAGCACCCACGCGACACGCACCGCCCGGGGGGAAAGGCAGGCGAGGAAACCGCTCGCGGACCAAACGGCGCGGCGACAACGAAGCGAACGGGATAACGCCGCAATAAAAACCTCACCGCCTCCAGGACCACTGGTATCCTCTCACCAGCTGATCCCTGCCCTGAAAGCCGATCCCCAAGGAAAAAAAGCTAATTATAGCAGCCGGTTTGGGTGGGATTCAGCCTGGAACTGATGGCTACAGGGAGATAAGTCTCCTGCACCCCACGGCACCCCAGCCCTGCTGTTTTCCCCCCCGGTGGCTGGGGGACAGGGTGCACCACTTCCATCCTTCTGCACACTGGTCTGCATTACTGGTGTCACCTGGCTCTGGATCACCGGAGAATTGCCGCCGACTTGTAACTCAGAGGTTTTAGGAGCCTGGCGATCGTGTTCCTTTGTGGATTTTAAGCACGGGCACTGCTGCAGGTGCTGGGGAGGGCAGCAAACTCTCCCTCACACGCTGAGGAAGATCACCCCCCTGCCCCGGCTCCAGCTGCCGCCATACCACAGCGGTCAGGGCTTAGCTAACGCTCAGCGTGACCCAAACAGCCAGGGGACAGGGCTGCAGGCTCTCCCCACCGAGAAAGAAAACCCTTTTTCAGAAACGGCTACTTGCTAAGACGTTCCTTCCAGTCCTTTGGCCATGATCGCTGCAGCTGCCGGTCAGTGGAGCAAGCAGCGCTTAGAAATATCTTCCTCATCTTTCACCCAAAACCACAGGCTGGTGTCAAACTGATGTCCCCAGGATAAGCCACTGACACTGAACTATCACCAAACGATGGCGGCAAATATAGCAGCAAACACGGCTCTAGTCCGTGCGGAGAAACAGCAGCTGCATTCCCTGGTGCTAAAGCTCAGTTTAAAGGGGAAAATAAAAAAATAAAATCACCTGGGAGTCCACCCCTGCCTACAGCTGCAACAATCAGATTAGTTCTTAGAAGGAGGAATTAAAAATAGCTGAGGACAATTTTCGTTTTTAAAAAAACCTTAAAAACAATGACTGACCCGGGGTCTGTGTTACCAGGGTTACCGGCCCTGGTGTCACAGAAGTGTATCCTCAAGCCCCAGCCTTCCAAGGAGCGCAAGAGCTGCTGCTGGCCACGCTTCAAGGACACTCGGCGCCCGCCCGAGGGGAGGAGGTCAGGCCCCCGGGTTTGCCAGCGAGCGTAACGAGTCACGTATGTCCCCGGCACCCGAGGGAGGAAAAATATTTTTCTCTGCAAACGGCTTTTCGGAAAGCAGCGTCGGCACCTGCGGGTCTCTGAAGGGGATGAGACACATCGCTGCTTCAAGGGCACCGAAACAAAACATGCTTTTGCAAAACTGGTTCATCATAAGCTCCTCGCAGACTTTTTTTCCTGCCTTGCCGTGGGCTCCAGCAGCTGTGCTCCAATGCTGGGCCCAGGGCTCCCCACTTTATTTCCCGCATAAAACAGAGTATATATGCCCACAGCCTTTTAAGAGTGTGGCTAGGGGGTGACTAGGGCTTTACCTGTCCTCTGGAGCAGGCATCGTTGCCTGGCCAGCACAGCACAAGGCTGCTTGGCCCACATTTTGGTCCAGTTTCTGCTGTTCTCTTCACCTCCAGTCTAGGACTTGTCCCCTGCACCGAGGGCTTCGCATTGCCGGTGATGCTGGGAGCAAACAAGAGGTCCAGCCACATCCCACACAGGGACACCTCTGACACCCTCACCGCAGGAAGGTGCCCCTTCCATCGAGTCAGTGCTCAGGGGCACTTGGAACTCATTTCCAGCAAATTCAGGCATGGGGAACCCTGAACACAGATGGAGGAACCATCCCGGCTCGCCCATTTTAAATGAAAACCTACGGAATTCCTGTTGCGGCACCGTGGGATGGGAAAGCCTCTCCTCTGGGAATGCCATCCGTCACAGGAGGCTCTGCGGGGTTAGTTCAGCTTTGCAGGTGAGTTTGGTGGAGAAAGACTGAAATGGAATGGGGCTACTGGTGCATCCAGTGCTCTCCTTAATAACTACGTCACCTGAGACTCATCGCTGACCCTTTAGGCCCCCAACAGCAAAGGCAGCTATTTACCCCAGAAAGGGAGAGAAGAGCTTTTTCCATTAAAAAAATTAAGGTCAAGCTCCTATTTTGTTTTCCAGTTCTTTTCCCATAGCCCAGGAGAGCTCCTATGGCACACTGTCCCTGCAGAGGACACATAGGGACTGAGAGCATGACTGAAAACTAGGCTTGAAAAAGCTTGGGGAAAAAAAAAACCACAACAAAAAACCAACTCACGAAGCTCCTAAGCAAAGGCCCCAGCGATTATTATCCATGTCCACCCAGCTAGTGGCAGCACGGGGGTGGGCAGGCAGCTGGCGAAGCTGAGTGAAACGAGATCTGACTGCTGCAAAGGGAAAGTACCTACAGGAGAGGTCCCAAACCACCGAAAGCGAGCTGACGGTTCCAGGTTACTCCTGCCCCTTCCAGGATCAAAGCAGCAATTCAGGCGTGCCTCCTCCACGCTAGGTATCATCAGCCAGAAGAGCTGGCAGTCTTTTAGTTGGTGACAGAAATACTGTACACAATCAGCTTACAGTTTCAAGTCCCGATGCAAGGAAAGCGTGAACTTGGAGCGTGGAGAAGCATGCGTGTCTCAGCAAGACATGCAAAGAGGCTGCCCAAAGCAGAAGGGAAGACTCTCATTGTCCATTTTGGGTTAAAAGGAAACTTCTGCTCACCCTCCGTAATGTTAGAACAACCTTTACCACCTTGTTTGGTGAAATCCATCCCCTTTTGCAACCAGGATTCAAGCAACGCGCCAGCAGAAGAAAGCTGTGCAAGACAAGGAGAGTCTTCCCTTCCAGAACCTCATTCCCAGAGACTGAAACGGCCACACACGAGCCCCAGTTACCTATTCATTTCAAGATCATTCAGGCGAGCAGAAAGATCCTCGAGGCGGTTGATTTGTTTGTGGCACTGGCTACAGTAAAACTCAAATGCTTCATCTGCGATAATGCTGTGCAGTTTCGCAGCGAGCGGATTGGTGCTAGAGAAATCACAAGGGTCATTTTTAACAGGACAGAACAGACGTGGCTGATTTTCCTCCGTGGCTTCCACAAGCTGAGCAGGGAAGGGGAGCTCTGGGGTGGGTGAGATACGAGACTCGCAGTTAAAAACTTGAGGGCAGATTCTACGAGTGGGTCACCTCTCCGCTTCCATTTGAGAAGCTGAATGGCAGCCTCTACGGAGTTGCTATAAATGAGCAGGATTTCCATCACCCTCCTCCCAGAGATTGACAGCAGCCAAGCTCAGCTTTCCAAACTCCTGTGCCAGTGGCTCTTGCAGAGGGAAAACCCCCCAAGAGCTCACAGAAGGCGAGGTGCCTGCTCTCCACAAACCTACAGCACTACACAGTTTATTTTCTGACTCCATTTTCCAAGTAACCTGGCTCTAGCAACAGGTCCGGGTTTGCCTCGCTTAAGTGCAGACCAAACTCATGAACCACCACACCGAGCAGGAGCCAAATCCTGTTTTCCGACGGGATGCTTAAAAAACAGAGCAGCTGTGCTCCTGCAGGTTTTCACTGCAAGAAGCTTTTAAGCCAAGCTCAAAAAGCGGGCTGGCAATTCAGCCGCTCTCTCCCAGAAAGCGAAGCACAGAAGTGCTGCAGGGAGTGTCATTTGGTAAGGGGACATGGGGGTCTATAGGACTTTCACTGTCTTGGGGAGCTGGCAGGTCCAATCACCGTTATATTTTTAGCTGTGGACATGGAAAACAAGGTGCCAAGGCATTCAAGGAGACTTGGCAAACCAGGGAGCCACTTCCCTCACCTGAGATGACTTCGTGCAGGACAGAGTTTGGCCAAGGGATTCTGAACAGCAAAGAGTCTGTGTTGCTTTGGGGCCAAATATACCTTGTCTGGAGGAGAACATGCTTCTGGAAGCCACGGATTTTAATCAAAGAAAGGTTAATTGTGAAAAAAAACAAAGCAGTTCAATAAGAAAGACAGGTAAAGGTGTGAGCAAACACAAGCAAGCTTAAAATCAAAGGGCTAGTCAAGCCCGTGATACAGATACACACCGGTAAGTCCTGGCCCGGGAGATGCTGAGTGCACAGGACACCTCAGGAGGGATCCCTGAGCTCAGCACTTTTGCATAACCCCTCACTGATGTTTTTGGTGGCAGTGGGGTGTCAGCAGCCCAGCCACCCCCAGGGTCAGGCCTCTGAGTTTGTGCCATCTGTACAGTATTTCTGAGCCCCCTTAGAACAGGAAAGGGGACAACAGCAAATCCCGAGAATTGCTCACCACTTCCCATTCCTGGAAAAAAAAAATTGAAAAAAAAGCTTCCTACAACCCTCTTAGGCAGGTTTGGACCCATGGTAATCATTATCCACCAGCAGTTAGTTTGGTCGCTTGGGTTTTGTGCAGGGTAAGGGGTGACAGAAGCTTGGCGGCACCTGGAAGAAGCAATGTGCCCTTTCCTGGGCTCTGCCCCCGCACCAGGGGAGTCTTCTTCACCCGTCGTGAACAGCTCGCTTGGCTGGGTGCATCCCTGGGTGAGGCGTGAACCCCAAAACCCTAACCTGCGATCATCAAAACGGGAAAAGCAGCGCAGAGGAGGGGAACCCGCAGGCTAGCCTGGCAAGTCTCAGGCTGCGTGCAGATAGATTTGGCCCCTGGCGGCGTTGGTCGTTCGCCCATCGAGTGGGCGAGAGCTCACCCGTGCTGCGCCTCAGGATGTCCCCACCTCCCCCTGGATGGCAAGGTGCCACGCTCCGCGCCACAGGCAGCTTCCCTGCCTCC
>NW_009694434.1:19942-22532 GCF_000703405.1 Apaloderma vittatum
CGGGTGCACGGGGGGAGCTTCTCCCCTCGGCTGCCATTCACTTCCCACCAAGCATTGCGGAGGGACTTCTCGTACCAGGCAAGCGGTGGTGACCCGAGAGGAGGGATCGCAGATGCACGCACAAGGACTAAGTGGGAAAACGCGATGCTCTGCGGTATTCCCTGAAGGCTCTTGGGTTTTTCGTTAGTCCGCTGGTGAAGAACTGGAGCTGTGGCAGGAAAATTTGATGACGTTATTCCCATTTAGAGACTCTTGTGATGTGGAAAGGGTGTGGGACGATGCGACTGTTTGTAAGCCATACTATTTCTCCTATTCAAACCACAGCTGAAAAAAAAAGTTCAGCCTGAACCAGAGATATCCCATAGTTCTTCTATGTTTAAATACACCGGTGGGGGGGGCAGGGCCGTGTTTAGAAAAACAGCACAATCTCCACAAACGATCAGCTAAGGACCTTCACGCACGCAACGGTAATCCAAGGCAAGGGCTAGACCTGAAAGGCATGAGGAAATCTTCCGTTTCAAACAGAACCACATTCTTTACTCCAGAGGTTTTGCAGGGTTTGACTGTTGCCTGCCTTCCCAAGCAAGTCCCAGCAGCGGGGCTCCAGCAGAAACCACCACGAGCTGCGTGGCCACGTGCCGAGCGAGCCCCTCCTGGCAGAGGGAAGAGGCTGTAGAGCATGATCTCATGGATAAGATCCAAATAGACAGAGCAGCAGAGGGGAAGACGGTGCCCTGACAGAGCAAGATTGGAACACCGGGAGCGCAGGCAACCTGGGAGCTCCGGATTGATATTAAAGTGAAAGTTTAACTGATTGCAAAGCTCCTTTAGCTGAGTATTTTCTTGCCAGGAGCCTTCTGGACTAGGTTGGAGGCCCACACTCAGAGAGAAACTCAGAAGGAACACCAAGGCTGGTTTTTATTCACCGGTTTCCTGATGTAATGGGTTAGGCATGCTTTACAGCAATGCTTTCCTACTGCAGGTTTAGTTAATGTCTTCAAAATTGCTGCTGCACCAGCAAGAAGTAGAAAGTCAGCCCTGACCTGTAGCAAAACACACACGGAGATTTGACAGCCACTCTTCCCCATCAGCCCTGGGCAACCAGAACGGCCCAAACTCTCTGCTAGCTTGGGAAGCTAGCAGAAAACAGTCAGAGAGCAAAAGAAACCAAACTAAAAAAATGTTCTAACAAATTTATACTGCTGCAGAAAGTCACAAACGTGAATCATCCCAAAGGAAAAAATATGTTCTTGTCTTCAACACAAGCGCCTGGCTGGCAGGGACCACTCCTCCTTGATGGAGCAATGTGTCCCTGGTGTTACCTGTCCTCAGGGAGACTTTGGGGCCTGCAGCAGTGGATGATCATTACAGTTTTCACTGCTTTATCATTAGAAAGTAAGTATTCACAGCTTTTGTATTGTCATACGAGCTCCTCAGTCCACCCTGCGTGGGCTGGAAAACCAATGTTTGACTGGTTTCAGACGCAAACACAAGGAGCGCAGCCTGCTTCTTGCTCCGTGCATCCCTTAGGCTGCCTAGAGAAGGACAGCAGCTTGTGCAAATCCACACAAGCATCATATCAAAGCCAAAAATATGAGGACAAGAGAGAAAGAAAAAAACCAAAATCACCCAACAGGACCAGGGGTAAAGCTGCCCAGTGGTTTTCTCTACTGGAAGGTTCTGCAAGGAGCGACACCCCTACGAGTGGGAATGTGCCGCTGTCCTGGATGCGCGTGAAATGCAAATTGCTTTCTACTTGCTGCTGGGCATTTGTGCCTCTGGACGAGAAGATGGGCATTGCTCGGGAAAAGGAAAAACCAAGGGAGATAACTGCTCTTCCAGTTCCGAGCTGATTATTCTGTTGTATCCAAAGTTTGCCCTCTTGCAGGCTGCCCAGTGAGCAAACCGAAAGGAAACACCTCGCTCACACACAAAGCACAGATGAGAACACCAAGTGACTGAAACCGGGTAAAACATTACCTGGGAGAGAGGAATGAGGAGCTATTAAAGCTGCTTTCCCCATTACACAAGCCCTCCGAGAACAAATCTGCTTCGTTCCCTTCTCCGTAATCCTCAAAGTGCTCCTCTCCGCTAATGACCGTAACGATGGAGTGGCTGAGGTCTGAACCCAGGGGCAGGTCGTGCGGATGAGATCTGTTGGCAACAGAGAGGAAGACGTTAGAGGGTGGTCACCGCAGCCCAGGCACCCCCAGGAAGTTCTCAGTCCATTCTTTTTGCCCCACAAACCAATGTTTTTTCACGCAAGCTCCCCCAGCATCTGCGACATTGGATCTGGCAGACTCGCAAGACAGCACCCAGGGTTCGTGGTGAGCTCTTGGACAGCCCGGGTACCACCGAAAAACACGGCAGAGAAGCAGCTCGGTGCGTCCCAAACGCACCCTATATATGTTTTGAGTTACATCGTCAGTCTATGTGCCGGGCTGCGCTCGCTTAGTGCTGTATAATCCTATCAAGAGCCCAGCACCGGGGTTTAACGCCGTAACCCCTCCCTCCATGACACAAATCCCGGCGGTCACAGGCAGCTGCCAAACCCGGCAGTGACAGAATTCCCCCCGGCAAGACAAAGGAG
>NW_009694434.1:22563-39006 GCF_000703405.1 Apaloderma vittatum
CCCTACTCCTGCCGGTCAAATGCCATTACGCGTTCACGACAGTCTCACAGGGGATGATGCTGTTTGATGTGTTTTTAACAGCCAAAACCGTGAAAACACCCAGCGTATGTCCTGGGACATTTCTTGCTTTGGAGGGGACACAGCTCAGCACACAAGTCCTTGTTTCTGTGTCTTTTCATGTATCTGGCGTTGTACGAAGTCGAGCCACCCCGGCAGTAGGTGCCCCCTCCCAGAGGACCTTCCTGCCAAGGGCTGCAGAGGTTTTAGAATTGAGATGAGGGGTAAAAGGCAGAAAGAAGTGGGCTGTGAAAACAGGCCATGCATCTACGAGCCACAGCTATGTGTTTTAGGGATGGCTAGCACCTCCTTCCTCTCCAAAATTCAATGCTAAGAAAAGAAATAAAAAAGAAAAAAAAGAAAAAGATTGCATTACCATAAAAAAACCTGGTATTTCAGGCTATGGTCCTTGCTAGGAAAGGGAAAATGGGGATATGAGTGGATTGCTGTACTAAATCAGAGAGAAAAAAGATTACAGATAAGCCATTTATGACAAAAACCCACACCATCTGAAAGATTTGCTCTTATCCCACTAATAAAATCATGTCAACCCTCCAGCCAGCACAGCAGCAAGATCTCTCTTTAGCCACAGACAAGCCCAGCTTGTGGCCATCTGCACACCCTCCAGAAGCCCCGATATTCCCACAGTGGGCTCCGTCGGGCACCCATCCTTCCCGGCGGCGAGTCGGGTGCCGCACCCTGCCAGACCGTTGCTGAAAGCATCGGAAATCTCTCCAGGAATAGAAGGCGGGGGTGGAATTTTTAACACACGAGCGAAAACCATCCCCGACATCTCCGTGCTCGGGGGGGCTGTGGTTTGACAGGCACCGTACGGAACCTGGTCAGGCCTCGGGCAATAAATAACACGAGTATTTCACCGACACCTACCGGGGCTCCAGCAGTTTCAAGATCCAGAGTCCAACTAATCTTTACTACACACAGCTTAAATAACCACTTAAGCTCAAACCACCTAAGGTATGTTGAGCTTTAACAGTTACTGGAAAGCAGTGTTAAATCTTTGAGGGTTGAAAGTATTTTTTTCAGTCCTCTGGCTGCGCTGGTCCGATTGTACTGACCGACTGGCCCCTGGGGGAGCTCTAGGCATTAGAGGTGTAATTGTTGTCCTGCCCGGGGTGTGACAGCACAAAAAACAGCCCTTGACAACTTGGGAATAGACTTTCAGAGGTTTCCGTCTCAAGCCTTCCAAATCTTTAAAGCCAAATGAACTTTTCTCTTGATTTTTTTGGCTACCTGGGATTTTGCACGCATTTAACACGCCTGACAACAGGAGCTGCTGCACTTGGACAGAGCACCCAAAGGACGGCCAACCTTCCCAAGCCCACGCTGGGCGGAGCAAGAAAGCCTCAAGAACAACATAATCTTTAAAAAAAAATCAATAAATAATAAATTCCAAAGTATTTTGTACCTACAGGCGGGTGAATCCGAGGCACGTCACTTTCCCCAGAGGACGCACGCAGGCTGCCATGGCCCCTCGAGAACCCCTCCGCTTGGTGCTCGGGGAGCTCAGCAACCCGATTAGATCCCGATTTAACTATCACTGAGCTGAACGCGCTGGGGCGAGGAGAGCCTGGCCAGCTAATCTCATTTCTTCCCTAAGCCACAGCACCCTTTCAGCCCCGGCACTGAGCGCCCGGCAGCGCTGACCGCTCCCTGCTTCTCCGATATCCTCAGATGTGATTTTGGGGTGGGAGGGAAGTCCAGGGCTTCCTAAAAGCACTGTAATTATATTCACCAGAGCACCAGGTCTGAGCGGTGTGGTTTTGGGCCAAAAAAAAAAAAAAAAAATTCTGTGTGTTAGGAGACCTTAAGCGATGGTGGTTCCAGAGGTTTTGGCACAGACCGGTGCTCTTGGGTCAGTATTACAGGAGTTTCACTCCCCAAAAGCAACTTTTCCTGCAAAATCTATGAAATGAGGCAGGCCCAGGAGCAGTTTTGCCAGCAGCAGTTCAGACACGGGGACAAAGATCTCGGCTCACGCTTCTGTGCTTCAGGCACAAGTTTAAAACTAGTTATTACAGGAGGCGGCTGCACATCAAAGGGAGCACGCATGTTTAGGAAAAACAAGAATACGATGAGCTCCCCTTCTGACTTGAAAATTACACGTTGTGTTTCTGTCTTAAGTGATAGATTAAAAACTGTGAGTATTTCAGGTGCTTGGATCATCTGAGAACTTCTTTCAGAGGTTAAAGATGGTAATGAGGGTGCAGAAGTTGTCCCAAGGCAAGCAACGATTAACTCCAAGAGATTGCCAGGCCGAGCTCCAAAACAGCCTACACATGGTGTGGCCTAATTATTATCATTATTCTTAAAGAAGAGCTATTTTGGTCTCGCATGATGTTACAAAGAACAAACCAACCAGTTTCAGCAAGACAGGCTTGGCCCACTTGATTTTAAATCCTCAGGCTGCGTCTCCCTCCGTCTTCATCTGCTCCTAGTTTGGCCGCGGTTCTCGGTTTGCTCCCGCCCGTTCCCACTCACCCATGCTCCGGCTCCTCGATGGGATCTGTGAATTCCGAGTGCACGGTGGAGTCGATGGCACTGTCCGTTTCTACCTCGTCGTGCATCTCGTGATGGACTAGTGTGCTGGTGTCCTCATCCGTGAAGGTTTCGCACTCGCTGTACGTGCTCTCCGAGCCCATGTAAGCACTGTCAGTCACCTCATTTGCCTGGTAAAAAAAACCAAACCCACAAGAGATAAAATACATGATAGCATAGCTATGCGGTTTCACTGCGGAGCAGGGCAAAACACGTACGGGGCAGCTAATTACCGCTACGTCGTGTTTTCTAAGCGCAGAAATCCAAGCTCCTAAAAGCAACATGAGCTGTACCCCATGTCCAGCAGCTGCTCTTGACCCACGTGCAAGGACCGAGTGCCGCCCTGGGGCACACCATGGTTTGCAACAGCAGTGCTTGGAAAGCAGATTACCGAAATGTGTGCTAAATAAGAGTTGGAGGGAGATTTTGTTGTGAGCGGGTATGGATTTGTTGAGTCCAGGAGGGATTACCCACTGCTTACTCGGCAGTTCTGATGACCGTCGCTTTCACCCTTTCCATTTTAAGAGGACACATTACAAATCTGAATGCTCTGAAAAAACCACCATCCAAAGCTACCGGTTAGCCCTTAAAGCACTTTTCTTCCCTCTCCTCTAGCCATGCAAGAGCACCTTCCATCTCTCAATAGAAAATAAACTGCTTTATAAATTTTCATTACAGCACCTAATTTGCAGAGACTGCATCAGCAGGACACTCAAATCTCTGTGCTTGGGCTGGAGATTGGGCTGGAACAGCATCTCCAACACTTCGTGCTACTTCCCCGCACTTGTTCCCTGCAGCAGGCTCTAGGAAAGTGGTATGACTTGGTTTTTAAGACATCACGAGCACAGAGGACTGGGTTTTTCTCCCCAGTTCTGCCCCTCAGGCAGGTGTTCAACTTCGGTCCTGCCCGCTGGCTCGTACGCGTGTGCAGAGAGGGTCCTTCCTGGACACAGCACTGAGCCTAGAACGATCCCCCTGTTCAGAGGAGAGTGGTGGGAGCACTAGAAGAAACACTCTCCTCCCTCAAGCCAAGAGCTCTTGTCCCCTGTCATAACGCCAGCTTGTTTCCCAGCGTTTCCGGGATTTCCCCAGCACACCTCGCACCGAATCAAATCACATTTGGCTCTGGGATCTCAGTCCCTGCGGGACGTGTCAGCGCCAGCACTGAGCTCCAGCTGATCCCCTGTCACCAGAGGTGTCGGGCAGAGGGGTGGGAGCCCTCCTTGCTCAGCCTCAAGAGAAAAAGGACGCTCATGGAAAGCCGTTTGCTCATCTCAAGCTCGCTCAGCTGCCGGCAGCACAGCTCCCAGCAACACCAAAGCAAACCCTTCTCTTCAGAGAGAGCGCGTGGAGCTGCGTTCAGTGCTTTTCCCAAGGATTTTCAATTAAAAAAGATTTCTCAAAGCCCTGTACTACAACAGCTGGAAAGAAAACACACAGACATACTGTCCTTGCGACAGAAGAATGAAGAATTACGTTGGAGCTGTTCACTTACAGCTGGGTGTGTATACAGCGGGGCGGAAGAGCCCTGCTCTGGTAGAAGAGCAGCTTCTGCCGTATTTGTGCGGCAAAAGAGCACCAGACCCAGAGACACAAACGTCCCGCTGCCATCGTGTGGCCTCGACTTTGCAAACACCACTCTCGTCAGCCCAATTCGCCTCTTTCGGGTAAATGCGCCACATCCCAAAGAACTTCTGCAGTTTTCACCGGTGCTGAGCGGCTCAGGACACAACCAACACCTCATTTCGTTGCACCCACAAGTTCCCAGGCTGCCTCAACTATACGTGAAGCCAAAAAGGGATAGCAAGAACTCGTACAGGAGACCTGAAGACCTCGAAGGGGTGCATGGAGAACTGCTCCAACAGCGCTTCTTGTCCTACATGGGCACTGGGGAGCAAAGCGACCAAGCCAACACCCTGGCTTTGCTCTCTGCCGAGGGCTGTCATCAGTCCTGTGGTCACTGAGCCCCCTCGGCTGGGTGATGGATGGAGACAGACAGACAGACAGGAGCTCCTCTTGGAAACTTGTACAGACCCACGCTGCCTTACAGACAGCAGCATCTCTCTAGGACATCACCCTGAAGTTAAACGTGACATAAACTTTCACAGAATGGGAGTGAACGTCAGAAGACGCGGCTGTTCAAGCAAACCGGGTTCAAAGGGAGAGGAGGCTGCTGTGGCAAACGTCATCCCTAGTGCGAGAGAAGGTGGCTTTCGAGAGCAAAACAAAAGCCTCCTAAAACCCCCACCCACCTGAAAAAGCATAAATCCAACCAGACTACTTATATACCTAAAGCTGGGGACTCGCTTAAGTGCTTTACTGGATTTATGCTGCACTTCTAGAAACACTGTGCAGGCTCTTAAAGCTCAAGCAGGAGGAAGACGAGGGAGATTGGGAAGCGGAGGCTTGGTCTGCCCTCCCTTGCTCTGGGGAAGGGGTTCTCAGGCGATCCGAGTCCTTTTCCCAAGCTACGCGAGGCACACATCAAGTTTAGGAGAGGCCAGGCTTCAGCGTAATTGACAACATCGGGTTGCAACATCAGTTATGTTTTGCTTTTAGGGAACAAAATTCTATTTCCAGCCCACACCCCACATCCCCAGCACTCACAGCAGCGATAATGCTTTGTGCCAACTAAATAAACTAACCTGCTTCCCACTGGGAAAGCTTAATTTTAAGTATACATTGAAGCATTATAATAAGCACAAAGACAACTACTGCAAAGAAACCAAATCCAAATGCTCCAACCCACAAGTAATTTGAATAAAAACCATCCTGTTGCGATTCTCATTGCTGACCCTCTCAACATGAAGCATGACCAGGAGCTGAACAGATCAGGGCACTGGTGCCCTTAGATGATTTATCCATCAAATTATTACAAAACATCTTACTGATGGGAAATACTGGTACGGAGAGAATGAGAGAGCAACCCTGTAGAGTTTGAAGTAGCCACCAGAAGTGCACACTAACCATGCACCAAGGACGTGTAGTAATTTATTTTTTTTTACATGACCTGTAGCACAATTGCTAAATACAAAGAAAGTTTTTTGCACAAAGAGAAAAAAAATTTCTCTTGTAATACTAGTCTAGTGAGATTTCAAATGCAAGAGTCCTATTAAAATTAAACCTACGCAGTCAATGAGTTAAGAGGTTGTTGAAACTGTAAACAAATTCCTTCTCCTGAGCATGAGCGTGGAGAACTTTGTTTTACATTTCATCACAGATTAAGCAGCTAAACCTCAAGAAAAGACGCACGGAGGCGATAAGCAAAACAAGGGGACTTCAATAAAGTATAACCAGATGCCTGACAGAGCAAAGCAAAACCAAGCTCCCGTGCGCCGGGCAAAACGCAGCCGCAGGTCGCAGAAAGCTCTTTTGATATTACGGCCTCACGAGCACCTGGGTTGCGCGCTGACCCTTTAAACCTGCCTGCCACATCTCCGCTTCAGCCAAGTTTGCCTTTCTGGGAGCAGGCAGAAAACCACTTTTTCCGCATAAAAAACCGCCATGGTACACTTAGAGGTGTCCGTGGGCTTGGGATAGCCAGGCTACAGTGCAAGTGGCCCAGGGGACTTGCCAGGAATGTCCCCCACCATGTTCAGAAGGGGGTTGGTGCCACCACTATCAGCGTATTTTAAGTTTTTATCAGATAAAATATATGCTTAGATGCTTTGGGTAAACCTCAGAGGTTAAAACTGGCAGCCCAGGGATTTGAAAGCCCGGCAGTAAACCCTCCTCCTTTTAAAAGGAATTAAATGGATGAAATCAGCATCAGGGTGACATGATTTGCCCTGATAAAAAGGGCGAGATGCTGAAGCACCTTCAGGAGATTTCTCCAGCAGCAGTTCATCTCTTCAGGTGTTTGATTACACATTGGAGAAAAGTCCATTTGATTAAATGTTGTCAAGCTCAATTAAAAAACCTCACTGATTTTAAAAAAAAAGAAGGCACATGAGTTTGAGGAAACAAGATCATTGGAGTCACCTGCAAGGTCCAGGCAATCTGTGATGGACAGAAAAGCTTTAGCCCAAGCTTTGGTAAGGCGTTGCCTTGGAGAACAGGGCAAAGTCTGGCTCCCAGGGAAGTTTCTCTCCAACATTTTCCGCAGGGCTGGTCCCTGGCTCATGTCTGGAGCTATCCCGGCATCCTGAAGCTCTGCTGTCCTTGGCCACAAACACTCAGAAGCTCGGGAAGGGAAGTGGGAGGAGGGGAAAAGGAAAAACAACTCTGTTTTCCCAGCAAGCATGAGCATATTTATGATGAACACCAGCTCTAAGCGCACACAGGACTGAGAGAAGGAGACAGATCGGCTACAAAAAAACACCCTCCAAGGACAAGGATGCCGTTGCCTGCGGCCGAGAGGGTGAGGTTCAGTTGTGTTTCCAGACCCACACGAGTCTGCATTAATATAGTCACCTCCAAAACCCTGAAACACGCAGTATCAGCTCAGCCTCCAGACACGGGCAGCCAGAAATCCCTACCACCACTGAGGAATCCGGCACCAACTGATCAGCCACAATATTTCCTCTTCCCATGTATTTGGGCAATATCCATTTCTCAGAGAAGCCAGGGAGCCCATGCTCAGCCTTGGGTGAACACGACTTTCACAACACAGCCCTGAAGTTGGCGTTTGAGGCTGCTACAGTCAGTAACATGCCCAGGGCTAGGCAAGAGAACCGTACCACATCTGTTGGGGCAAAATGAAAATACCCACCCTAAAAAAACCCGCCCCTAACCCCAAAAAAACAACTCACAAGATACCAGATCCTGCAAATCAACCTCAGCACCCCAAAAGCCTGCAGCTACCATCCCTCTTGGTGCAACTCCCCCAAAAAGACCCAGGCAGAGAGGACTACGAAGACAGCCTCATGTGTGCACATCCATGGATTATAGAGAGGAAAGACTGTTCCTAAATCTGCTGCACACACCAACAAAAACATCAAGTGGCCAAGTCGGGTCACTCTAGAGTCCCCGGGGCCAGAGAGCTGCCTCTTTCTAGAAACCCAAACCTTCCTCGTTTCGTGTCACGACTCAAAACCCACCTGCGGACACATCGCCTCCCCTCCCGAGCCAAATCCAGCTCCAGGAGCGCGCTCTGCTCGGAGCTGCCAGCCGCTTCTGCAAGGCAGGAGGGAAGCAAAGTCCAGGAGACGCCGGGCGGGCGGCTTACCGACTACTCAGTGCCGGTGTGGAACAGAGCGTCTTTTGTTCCCAACCTCCCAGGCCTCGGCGATAAGGAGAGGCGAGCTAATACGCACCGCCCCGCCGTGTGACCGCAGCCCTCCTCGGCCAGGAAGACCAAAATAAAAGCAAACCTTCAGAGCCCCACGACACGGCCGGCCCTGCTCCAGGTGCACGCGCTTTCCTTTCACACCGTTATTTATTAAGGTGAATTCTTCAGAGGATCTGCAGAGGCTTCCAGGCTTATCTCAGCCTCCCTGATGTTTCTGGTGAATCTTTAAGCACTAAATGACAAATTCCTTCCTTATAGCCACAAATAGAAAAATGGATAAGGTTTGTCTTGCTCACTAAGGCAAGATGAGGAGCACTTTGTTACCGATAAGCAATTGCAATCGGGTGACTCAGACGGCAATCCATGATACGCAACAACGGTATCGACCACAAGGAAGGGCTGGTGCTTCGGTCACAGGTACAAACCGAGTTTACAAACACACCAAGCCCAGTCCTGCCCACGCTCTGCGATGCCCTCACCCAAGCAGCTGCTTTCTGGAAACAGAGGAGCCTCATCGGAGTCAGCGTCGCAGGGTGACCCAGGCCACAGGATCTTTCCCCGCAGCAACCCTTGGCGTACAATGTCCTTGACACTGCATAGTTTGCGACGCACTGCTCAGACTCACGAGTTTTGAGTGGTTTGTCTGCTTTTGTGTTTCCTCCCTGTAGAAACCTCACATACTTCAATCTCCGACTCCCTTAGTCGCACTCATCTAGCATAAACAAATCTATTTCCTTCCATTACCTTCGCAAATCACATTTTTTCATTTTATTCGGGTTATTCTCTCTTTCCTCTGGGTCACATCCTTCCTGAAGCACAGTGCCCCGGAGCAGGACTCAGCAACACTGACTGGAAGCCTCTTGCACCTTGATAACCAGTTGACCTTCTGTACTGAGTCTGAAAAAAACAACCAAGGGCTCCTGCGAAGGAGCACGGCAGCACAGGAGTTATGCTTTAACCCGAGCTCAGCTCCTTGCTCTGTCCAGATCTGCTATTTGCAACCCTTTCGCTCTCCCAGCTCTTCTCTGTGAGCCATGAGACCACAGGGAAGGTCTCAGCACGACTGTGAGGAGCCTGAAATCAGATATCCCCAACGGTAAAGCTCATTAGGAAACCTCAACCACTGCCAGTTTGCTTTTCAAACTCTTACTGGGACACCTTTGATTCCAACGCTGCTCCTTGACTCGCTCGCAGGCTCCCGACGATGCTGTCCTCCCAGGCCCCAGTCTGGCTCCCACGCTTCTGGGTCTGCTTGTGGTTCAAGATAAGGCTTCAAGGTCTTTGTTTTCCAAACTCCTTCTGACCTATCTTGTGCAAGGCAAACACTCCAACTAGAATGTTTTCTGTCCAGCAAAGAAACTTCCCACCATAACCCTCAATAGAGCTCTGCCTTTAGTTCATTCATGCCCGATTTGCACTCCCATTGTACAATATATGATTTTCCTCGGTATTTTCAGGCTTTTTGTTACCGAGTTAGCACCACGGACTCATTTTGAAGTTCAATCCAGCACAGTGTTAGTGACCTGATTACTGTATTTTTTTGTGCCTAATCAATACAAAGCTAATACAGACTGATCACTCGTGTGCTCTGCACGTGTGACCAGGATGGGCAGTTCCCTTTGCTGCTCTGTGCCAAAGGAGCTTAAAGGCTTTGGGGACAGTGGGGACATTGCTCAGGGGCTTCCCCAAAGGACAGGCACACAAACAGACATGAATCTGCATCCGTCACGTTTCACAGCCCTGCAGTTTTGGCTGCCTACAAGATTTTGAGGGCAGCACCTGTTTAGGATAAAATTAACACCAATTCCAGCAGTCAGCTCAGAGAGGGCTTTGTGATTTTCTTCCATTCAGGCACGATGATGCTTTTCGGGCCAAGACGTGTCATCAGAAGGCCAGTCCTTCCAGAGAGGGGAACGGCACTGGTAAATAAAGCCTGAGCCGAGGGGTGAAGGGCTGCAGCCTTCACGTGCTGCCATCTCACCTTCATCTTCCCATCTTCACCATCCCTGCAGTGGTACAGCAGTGCCGGTGTGGCGAAGGACTTAGATCGTCATTCCTACAGCAGGGTAGTGAGGGAACAGTCCCCAGCTGAGCTCCAGACCCACTCTGGCTCTGCCGGTCTCTCCAAGTTGCCTTTGAAGGCTGCAGAGCTTAACCCCAACTTTTCAGACTGGCTGCTCCCTACCAAGCATCCGCTGGTAACCGTGGTACAGAGAGGCAGAGGAGGAAAAAATCTCATGTAAACTGCTGAGTGTTAGCACAGCAGGTCCACCACCGAGGCAGAAAGCACATGCTCCAAATATTCCGCTCACCAGGCACAGCTCTCTGTCTTAGGGGAAGGCAAACACCTTCCCAGGAGTCTGCAATAAGAAAGGAGGGCTCCAAAGGTCCACTGAGCTACCAGGAAGAGAGACAGCAAGTCTACAGCAGCCTCGTACAACCACCCCACGTGGGCTTGTTGCAAAACACGAGGAACGATACCCGATGCCTCCGGGGAACAGCTCCTGCACACACAAGCTGTGGTGCACGCCACGCACGCGCAGCGCCTGTGTCACCGGTGCATGGCTGGGATCCTACAAGTCTTCGATCCCCTTTGCAGAAACTCTGAGCAGCTGAAGACATCCAGCAACGGGAATTTAAAATTGCCTCGCTCTGATTTTCACCCTTCAAAAAGCATTAAATTCAATTACTCCACATGAGAAGAAATTCTATCTCTATCATGGGCAACAGTTCTTTCAGCAGCCATCAGCTGTGCCTGTGGACGAGCAGGCTGGAGAGAGCCAGGAGTATCCTCCTCTTTCCAAAAGGCACAAAAAGAGATGTGAGTCCTCACCAATGACCATTTTACTCCCCAGATCCACTCCTACCGTGCTGTACAACTTGTTACTGAACATTTTAGCCAGCGGGTAACATGCCTGGGGTGAGTGGGGGGGTCAGGTTTGCAGGGCGCTCACGTGCACGCCCGGTCAGCATTGCTGCACATCCTCATCCAAGGAAGCAAAATTCCCTTCATGTGTGTCTTGGTGAAATGTGTTTTCCTGGCCGAGAGGACTCACAGCGGCCGCCCAGCAGATGGCAACAGGGCGCCCAGCACCGCGCTGCACTGCGCCCCCAGCCAGCCCTGCTGCCCCTCCAGCGCTCACCCGCAGGAGCTTTGTCCACTCCGCTTTGCAGACCTCAACGAGAAACTTCCCAGAACCTTGTTGGCCCAGGTTCCCATGGCTAAAATCTGCATTTGTGCTATTTACTGTGGTCCCTTTACAGAACAGTTTCTCGCACCAGCTCGGCCTCTCCTCCAGCCCACCTAAGGTTACACAATTCGGGCAGCACAACGAATTTTTGTGGCTTGCTTTCATTTTTGGGAGAGTTGGCCTTCCCGCTCTGCCTTGCTCCACAGCAGGCTCATCTGCCTCCAGGAGCGAGGGCAGAGGGTCCTCACTGGGTGAGGCACAGCAGGTATTCAAGAAAGCTAACTCTAAATTCACCTTACCCCCCTGCAGAGCACTGCAAACAAGTCTATGTACCTCCGAAGTGAGTCACGAGCTTCATGGGAGGCGAGGATAACACCTACCTTCCAGTTAGTCAGAGGCAAAGCTGCACTAGCCCAGCCTGGGGGGAAAACAGGCAAAGACTCAGGTGTCTGGACAGACACGGAGCTCCCTTTACGTAACTTTTGCAAAGCAGGGTAGGCAAAAACCGCTGTCGTTACTTTTTGGTGATGTTTCCCTGCAGAAGTAGAAAGCAGTAAGCTTATCACCCAGCTGAAACCGTTGCACCTCTACCTCAGTCAAGGAGAAACATGCTACCAGGGGCTGCAGGCACGTAACTCTGGCAAGGTTATGCTCTCCCCATTGTCTTAACAGAGTCACGCAACCAGAAATCCTCTTTGAAATCAGTCTGACACACAGTCCTGTCTGCTGGACGGAGCTGGCAAAGGGCAACAAGAGTCAGAAGCTCTGCGCCATGTCGGGAGCAACACCAGTGGCTGAGTTGTGGAAGTATCTGACATCAAGTGTTGTGTCAAGTGTTGAAGTTCAGACCTTTCCCCCTTGGAGAGGCTTTTAAGGCCCTTACTGGAAGATGCAAGTGTTGGTCCTTCTCTCTGTAGAGCAAACACTCGCTGAAAGACACCAGTCCCGGGGACGCAAGGTTTTCCACAGCCGTTCAGCTCTTTCTGATGACAGCCACCAGAAGAGGGGATGAGTCACCAAGAAGAGCAACCTTATTAACAAAGAGAAGACATTTTCATTTAGACTGCTTAAAGTGCTTGTTTACACTTGTTCGAACAAACATTTAGGAGAAAAGGTCTCTGTCAAGGCCCCAACACTTGTCAGAGTCAAGCACTCAAGCCACCACGATTCTGGTCTCTTTAAGGGGGATCACAGCCTATACTCCTAATCCAGAAATCACAATTACCCTCAGCACCACAACACAGTAAAAGCAGCACCTCTCCTCCTTCAGCTCAACCTCTCAAATGCCCTCTGATGTGACACAAGAGGAGAAAAGCTAGCTGTGCTCCTTCACCCCAGGGCCCTGCCAAAGCAAGAGGGGCTCATCCGGCGTCTGAAGTTTTGGGGGCTGAGAAAGAAGCCGTTGTGTTCAAGAGGCTGCTGAGCTGCCTGGCGGTCCCATGAAGTGGCAAGTTTGAGAGCTGCATGCTCACCGGGCATCATATTCCCAGGTCTGAAACGGGGATGCTTGAAGATATAAACTGCTTTTCGGTGGTGTGGGAGGTCTGCTTGGAGGAAAGGTAGCACCTTCACTTTTGGCAGGGTGCTTTTTTCCTCCCTCCTCTTTTCCAGGTGAACCCAAGCAAGGTGGAATATATATATATAAATCTGGAGACAACATTTATTCTGTTTTCTCTCTTCACGATTTCCAGAGCAGCTACCTACTGCACCTAGCGAAGCAGGCCCTGCTGAAGTGCCCCCCACCAGCAGACAGCTCTGCCAGGCAGGGCAGCACTGTGCTCCGGTCAAAAACACCCAGTTGCTGCTCCCAGCAGGTTGCTTTTTTATGATGGCTCCTCTCATCCAGCTTTCCAAGGTACAGCACTACAGGACATGTGGAATACAACGCATGTCGGGAGCTCGCTGCTCAGCTGAACAAGAATAAAAACCACGAGCCCCAAGGCACCGATTTATTTTTACACTTGCAACGCCGAGTGGTATTTCTTGATCATGTTCTCATTTGCCAAACCTCTATGAAATCCTCGCAGGCTGGAAATTATTTCGAATCATGTATCCAAGACAACAAAGGTAATTCTTCCCAGGCATATTAAGTGTAGACACCACAGAGCTCTGATCTTTAGACTATTATAATACCATGAATTCAGTATAAGAATCCATTTACATCTTTCTGAAAAAGAGATTTGGGATTCATCACCTTCTTCCTTTGGGTCACCTTGTCGTTTCAAGGAAACGATGGCCCAGCAGCAGAAGTATTTCATCCCAGCGGGGCACATACCCGGCTTGTTGGTATTCCTGCCCAGAATAGCTTGCAGCACTGACAGAGCTCATCTATGTTAAATCAGCCCTTAGAAAACATCCCTGCTCTGAATTGCAGAGGAGATTGTCCCTTGATGCAGGTTTGAGGAGCAAAAAAATGAAAGCACTCGCCTGCACAAGCACTGCAACGCAGACTGCCACAGCCTCTCGACTGCCTGGTCCAGCGGTTAAAAAGCACATTTGTGACCTTGGACCAGATAGAGAAGAAGATGAAACCCCATCTCCCTGCTTGCCTTCCTCTCCCCCTTCCACCCAGCTACCACTGGGTTTTGTAACTATCTTGCAAAGAGGAAAAATAATTTAATATTCAACACATCCTCTAAAGCTTAAGCTTTCCAGAGGGAGGAACGCAGCTCTTAAGGCTGTGTTCACCCGAGCAGATCTAAAGGAATAAGCAAAGCTGTTGCCTTGATCGAGAATGGGAGCCAGCAAACCAGCTCAAGAGGAAACCCATGCCCAGCTGGGAAATGGGATGGTGACCTGGTCAAGCACAAGTTTTCAAAGTGAGAGCCTCTAGCCATCTCAAGGGACAGACCTGTGCTGCTCATTAACACGGGGACGAGCGGTTGCCCAACACCTGGTTCATCCCTAGGAAACTCTAAAGAATAGCTTGAGTCTTTTATCAAGAAATCACAAGGACAAAATACCACGTAACAGACTATAAAAAGTAAGGGTATGTATACATGTGCATGCAAATCCAAAGGTGGTTGGGAGTCCCTTTGCAAGTAACAATCTATGTGACAAAAACATCCAGGCTACTAAGACACAGGAGTCAAAAACCTGAAGAGGAAACTTTAGGGAAGGAGAAGCAGAAGGAAGCTATCTGGTCCCCACATTGGACTAGGGAGCCAACCAGCCCTTTGCTCTGAAGGAACCTCCAGCACCTTCCGCTCCAGACTGGAAGGCACGGAGCAGGAACGGAGGAAGCCTACCAAGGAAAGCCTAGAACTCCATAAACACAGACAACCGGTCACTGCAGCAACAGCCTCCTTTCTAGCCAGGAAGAACGGATCCAGGACAGCACTGCAATATGCTCCTAGAACACAGAAAGGAACTGAGGGATGTAGGCTATAACTCCAGTAAAAGGAAAAAAAGCACATCAGACAAGCATCCTCAACCAAACCCAAGAATAAAGCGGGGGGAGGTGGCATAAATTTAAAAAAAAAAAATAAAAAAAAATCTACATTTTGTCCTTCGCTCTACCTTCTATTGGCCAAACAGCACTCAGTGCCAACATCTGGCCTCTCCACTTTGCCTCTCGGGTAGGCTCCCAGCTGGTATCTCTCAAAATCAGGCTGAGGTCCTCCAACCTCAGAAACTCCAGCAATAAGACAAATACGACAGCAGCGGGCACCCATGGCGCATTGCTAGCGTTTCACCGCAGAAAGGGTCTCCCTCCTCCACCCAGGGCAGGATGCTTTAGCAATTCTGCAAGCTAAAGACAGCACTGGCCATGGGTTTTTGCTCGAATGCCAATTTTAACTTAAGCAGCACCAAATGCTTGGTGCAAATTCTCTGGGCCTGTCACCCACAGATTAAAGGATATGCCTGCACTACATGTTTAGCAGCCCACAGCCAAGGCCCCTCTGCCCCAGCCAAACCCTCCGTGCTCAAGACTCACTCTGTATACAGCTGACATTTGCAGGAGTTAACAGTGCTCATACTTGCCTCAAACGTGACAAAGTCATCAAACTCATCAGGACAGGCTGGGACTTCCTCCTCGGGGGTATATCCCATATCATACAAGTGGCTGTCAGGATCTGCAGAGGGAAATAAAAAAAATAAAATAGAATCATCAAGGGGAAACGCACATCCTCAAATGAAGAACAGCTTTAGGAGATGCGACAGCAGAAGGACAAGAACCTCCTCTTGCACGCACCAGTGCCTCCAGCTCTCAGGAAAGATCTCTGCTCCCAGGCATCTCAGGACCACCTTGGGCAGAAGACAACCGGGACGGTTGCTCCAGGCAGAGGTCCTGCGAGGCCCCTTGCTGCTCCGATGGGGCTAGCATCTGGATTCAGCCCTACCCCACCAGGGTCTCCGTTCCTTTTCCTGATTTCTTCCCTATCTCCATTTCCTGCATCCTCTTTTTCTTCTCCCAGAAGGCTTTAAATCCTGCTGTGGGCAGGGAATACATTAGATCTATGTGTGACAGCCAACTACCATGGGAACGGCAGAGAAAGCAGGCTGCACCAAAGCTTTTATCATCTCCTGCTCCTCCCGTGGCCAGCCACATCAGAAGCCAGCCTCACAGGGGGATAGGAAAATAGGAGGTTTTCAAGGAGACTTCTTTAAAAAAATCAACTACTCCTCCCACCCCCAAACACCCATCTGCAGCAGAGTGGAGCCGCATCCCTTTGAGCCCTTCGACCAAGAAGGGGAGTGTAAAATTCCCCGTGCTCCCTCAAGCAACAGCGAACACACGATCCAGCACACGACCTAGATCACAGGCTGGAAACACCAAATAGAGATCAGATGCTGCGGTCCCCAAAATAAATAGCAGGCTCAAAACCCACACGCCTCGGAGCCGGAAACGTTGCGGCACTGGGTTTGACTCGATGTTGATAACCTTGGCCGGGCAGAGGGACTCACAATGCCAGCGCTCCCAGGAAAGCTCGGCCATCGCATGGATTTGGGGAGGGACAGGTTTTCCTTTTAGGGCTGCTCGAGGCAGGCAACGAGAGCAGAGCTACAAAGCAGGCTCTGCTTTCTGTGTCCTTCAAGCTGGTGGCTTCCCAGCAGGCTGGCAGCCCCGCCAACTCAAACAGCTCCCAGGCTCGAGTCCAAACCGAAGGGGCACGTAAGTCGCGGGACTCTGCTGCAGCTGAGCCGCCCAGCCGGGATCATACGCAGTCTTCCTCAGAGGGCATATTCCCCATATAGCTACAGCCAGGGCTCCCGCTTTGGGTCCATCTCCAGGGAACAAGAAAGGCCATTTTTCATTAAGGGATCTGTACATCCAGTATGAAAGGCAAGGGATTAGGGTGCAGGATGCAGTAAGGAGTCAGCCTTCCCCTGGTTTGGGGCTCCCAGGGGTTAGACCATAAATCAAAACCAGGAATAAGCCAAACTGCTTTTTCAGAAACCAGCACA
>NW_009694434.1:39024-48082 GCF_000703405.1 Apaloderma vittatum
CGGGGTCACGGCTTCATCAGATGAAAGGGGCTCTTGTTCACAGTTTCAACTTCCATGCCCCCGCTGCTCTCCCCACCTGTGGCTCCTACACGTGGAAACATGGATGCCCCGGCACAGTGCTTGAGGCAAGACATCCTTGGGCCATGTCCTACCCTAACAAATAGGTTTATCACCAATATATTTTAAAAAAACCAGTATTCTCCCTCTCCTCAAATGTGCAGGAGGACTGATGGGATAGGGACGGCGACCTGAAGCCATGGGAGCACTCGAGAGCGAGTCCCCCAAGAGGAGCCTCTGCCCACTTCTGACAAAACCAGCCAACATCATAGAAACAGAGGGCACAGCCAGTCGCTTCTCCTGCCCACTGCTGATGGCAACACGCAGGCAACGGCCACCTCTGGAGAGGTGCAGCTTCCAAGCGTGCCCCGGCACAGCGTCAACGCTTTATCTGCAGTGTATCTGAATTCCCCGAGCCGACGGCAGCAGAAATCCAGCCAAACAGCTGGGTGCTGGGCTCCTGCCAGCACTTCCAGCTGCCTGATCTCGCACCTTTGCCAGGCTCAACCCAGCCAGCCTTACCAGTGGCCCACCCTGCAAGGCCATCTCCAGTGCTGCTGGTGGCACCCCGCGGCAGCCCCAGGAACCGCAGAGCACCCTGAAGGCAGCGGAGCCAGGCACAGGCTGCTCCATCCCGTTTATTCCCCATATTGTTTCTTTTCCTCCCCCTCCAAGCAGACACACAAAAGCTTCCTGCTTTTCTACAGGCACAGATAAAGATATTTATTCCGCTCATTCCTTCCAAAAGGACTTGTAAAAAAGGAGGATTTACAGTCAAGTGAAGGCTTCCAGCTCCCTTTGGAAGCAGGGGCATAAAGCGTGGGCAGAACAAGGCACAAACAGCTCCCTGACATCAGCTGCCTCCTGTACAAGCTCTTGCCTAAAGCGAGTGCTCCTGGAGCCTCCGCAGCCCTCTGGGTGTTTCTTGGTGTAGGGGCGAAAATGAGAGCGGTTGTTCCATCTGTCTGCAGAGCACCCAGCCCAAAAGATGGAGTCTCTGCACAGGCAGGGTTTATTTTTCAGAGTGAGCTGCTCTCTTAAAAAAAAAAAAAAAAAAAAAAAAGGCAAGGAAAGAACATTTGAGAGGCCACCTGCACCCTTGCTGGTGCTGTGGGCAGCAGAAGTTACGCCCAGGAGATGGCACTCCGTGTTTTCACCTCCCCACGCTCCACGTCAGAGAGCAAAGGCAAACACCACCAAAGGTTGACTTCTCTGCTCGATTCATTCCCTCCCCCTCCGAAACGAGCCATATGGTGCTTTGTGTATAGGGAGAGTTGCCATGGAGAGCTTGCCTGCAAGCCTTCCAGCACAGTAGGCTGCATTAAGCCTTCAAATTCCTGTCCAAATTAGCCACAAAAAACCACCCCCAGTAGATCTTTGCTGCTCAACTGGCACTCCCCATGGGAAGAGCTCCATCCTCTGGATGCAGAATGCTCAAACTTCCTCCAGTCTCCCCCTCGGACCTCAAAGTCAAATCCCAGCTCACACCCTCCTCTCCTTCACATCCCCTTCTCCATGCCCCTCACCCTACTCACTCATCCCTGACTTCACTCGGATCCCCTTCCTGCCTCCTCTTTGAGAGTTGATGTGGTCAGTACTCACACTGTGAGTCCCGTTACACCCATGCGCTTCCAAAAATCTCAAAGCCAAGAATCAGGCTCCAAGAGAACTTCCAGGGAGCCTTACTGCCCAACCATCTCCTCGCAAAGAGGCTATAAGCTATATGCTAGGTCTTTTCCCCTACATTAATGGCATTAACTTATTTGCCTGGAATTTGTGGGCATCTGGATAAAGCTTTAGTTGAACTACTGTGGCAGCACCCTATCACCAGGGGAGTGTGGTTGATATAATATTTGGAGCAGTAGCTGTAAACCAGCAAGACCAGGCACATGTACTGTATCATTCAGTGAAGCTAAGGTGAATTTGAGGGAAAAAAAACCTATTTAAAAAGCAAATTATGAGGCAGCTGCAACACCCTTCTTAGGCCTTTTCCTACCCCTGCCTGAAGGTTCCTGTCCTCCAGCCTGTGCCCAAGCAAACCCCAATGAGATCACCACCATCCAAGCTCATCGCATCATCCACCACGCCACTCACTTGGGAGATGGGGATTTGCCGTCGCACAAACTTTGCTGCGAGCCCAGCTCTGGCCAGCCAGCCACAGCACTTTTTCTCTCACACATTTATTTTCTGCATTCCCTGGTACTGCCCTGTTTCTTGCTGGCTTATGCCTCTGCAGCACTAAATCCCAAATCTTCCTCTCTTCTTAAGATGTCCTCATTCCTCCCAGCCTTTCAAAAATAAACCAAAACCACAACTGTCCAAGCGCTGCTATGTAAAGCTTCTGACAAGGACCACCTCTATCCAAACACATCCACATGCTCTCCCACTTATGAAGCATTATTCTCTCTTGTCTCTTACGGCAACTGGGAGCCAAGGGCAACCCCCGTCCAGTATCCATCAAGATTCTAAAGCCACTGGCCGACTCTGAGGAGCTGCACTGCCAACAGCCGAGACGCAGCCGGCCGCAAGGAAATTATTCCTGGATGTAGGGCACACACGCAGCTAAAGGATGAGCAAGACAGGTCCTGGGCTCTCCAAGGAGGTTGAACGTGTGTGCTGAGCTCTTGAAGCGGTGGGAGATGCACCCTTTGACATATCGCTGTGCTTCAAGAAGAGCTTGGATGGGCAACAGCAGGCTGGACTTTTCAAGAAACACGACAGAGCGTAGAGCTACAGCAGCAGAAGTTCCGGGGTACAGCAGGCTCCTGAAATAGATTCTAAAAACTGCTTTCAGAAGGCAGGATTTCAGTGAAAAGGCACCTTGAGTGAAGAGCTGTGGGTACAGTAGTGACACACAGGTCAGAAACAGAGCCAGTTTTATCGGCTTCATATAGGAATGACCTAGAAAAACAGAGCCTTTCAGAAGTATTTAAGTCATCTGCCAACACACACTCTACATACTGCTGCAAGCCACAGAGCCACAAACTCAAAGCGATCCAAACAGTATGGATTATGTGCAGCTAACAGACCTGAATTATTCAATGCAGGAATAAGGTTAGGAACCTGCACAATGGCACAAACCAAACCTGACCCAAAAAAAGGCGAGACGGAGTTATGGTTGGCTTTAGGAGAGGACAACTGATACAAGCCGAACTCCTTTGCCGGGCACACTGCTTGAAAACAAGGTGGTGAAAAACACACACAGCCAAGTGTGAAAAAGCTAGAGGCATTCAGGAGGATCTGGCACTGAGGGCAAAGAGACAGAGGGGAAGTCACTGCCCCACACTTCCAGAGGCAGCTCAGGCTCTTGTGCTTTCACTGAAGCTCACGCACCCGTGTGTTGTTAGTCCCTGTGGGACAAAGCACCGCTGCACCACCCACCCTTTGGCTTTCCACAAGTGACCCAGGAGCACGTCCGTACCCGATGCTGATTGGAGCTGGAGAGAGCAGCTTTCTGCTGTCTGCTTTTCCCATAGCTCAACCAGCAGTGTCTACGGAAGACTATCGTTTTACCACCAAAAAATTACGCAACGGAATATCCGAGCAGCAAGCTTGGGCTCCCAAGGAGGCAGTGTCAGAAGTAAGGTTGCTTATACAGCCCTCACCCAAGCCCCTCTCAGCTAAAGCGCTTCAGCAGTCCTTCGTTTCTTGAATTCTGTTGTTCATGGTTTGGGACTTCTCACATATTCCTTTTGATCCTCTTCACACAGTGCAGGCCCTCAAGCTTTGTTTAGACACGTCATCTGAAGGCCTAATAAAAAGAATTCACTTCGTAGTATCCCAAGCACTTTGGAAACATAAATCTAGGTGCCTTCACTTCATCTTGGGAGACCAGGTCAGAGTTACTGCCTCGATGGACCAGAGGGAGGAAGCCACCACTAACACATGTGGGTATTGATTATAATAAATGAGTTTTCATTTTTAATTCTCAGCTATTTCAGTTATCTTTTCAGCATGCACTAGTCATCAAGACCAGCTCAAATTCCTCCAGATTTGTGCCAGCCTGAAACGAAGATTCACTTCTGGTGGTAAGGAAGACAAGGATGGGGCTTGTAGCCACCAGCAAGTGTTTCAGAGCCGCTTCATGACATACCAGCAGAAAACACCAAGAGACTGAGCTTCCAAAAATGGCACAAGCTGCCCTGGAAGGAGACTCCTGATGTCCTCCATCTCTCCTTTGTTCTAGCTTCTACTTTAAAAAACTCTGTATTTCAGAAAACAAAGCCAGGTTTTGCAGCTAACAGCTTTATTCCCTGTCCTGCAAAGAGACCTCTTGAAAGGCAGGAGTTCACCTTGTGAGCAGGAGTCTTTCCTACCTGAAGGAGAAATAAACTGCCCAGTGAGGTTGGGCAGATTCACTGTATGCATTTGGAAAAGATACCACCAAGGAGAAAACATCTGAGGGACACAGGCACCAAACCCAGGAGGGGTCATGGCACAGCACAGGCAGAGCAGGATTGAGATGAAGTGAGCCGTGGTTAGTCAGAACCCCAGGGAAAGGCTTCTCTCGGCACGGGGATGCCCGCTGGAGCCAGCCCAGCCACTCTGCAATTAGGACCGATCTCCCAGCAAAGCTCCTCCTGTCTAAAAGCGAGACCAGGAAACACTCAGAATAAACAAGTTTTTGCCACGTCAACCTGTCAAGGCGTCACAAGGGTACGCTCACCGCACAGTCACAAGCCTCCAGGCCGTGACAGAGCTCTCAAAGGGGTGAAAGTCGTAGGTGAGTAATTACCCCTTCATTAATAACACCAGATTGACTGGATTCCTAACGAGAAATGGTCTGACAGCTCTGGCTTGCCTGCTGGTGCAGAGGCAGGATGATGGGCTACTTACTTTCCTTTACCTAAGCTGAGGAAGCCAACCCTGCCTGATCCCTGGGCCAGATATTTCTGAGGAGGATAAAGGAGATATTCTCCAGCTTCCTGGGTTAAGCCAAGCAGGAATAATCCCTCACTCCAGAGCTAACATCCAAACCTGGGGAATCAAAACAGGCAGGACCGAAACCACCGCCACCACCCGCCCAGCCCAGCCTCCTCCCACGCACTCCCCAAACCGCAGGCTAGCCCCATCTCCCAAAAGTATTAGCAACAACAGATGTGGAACAAAACAGCATACTCCCCACACACAAAATAAAACACAGGACAGAGACATACTGAGACAGCAGATGGATGATGAGAAACGTCTATCTTCTATAAGAAGCTGGCTTTGTTTTGTTTTAGTCATCATCTCTGTAGAAGAAAGTGTGCTAAGAATTGCTCCAAGGCTCTAACAGAACCCTGCTCTCGGGTTTTATATTGACCATCTCTCCAAAGAAACAGGTAGTCCCTGCAGTTTTGTGGGTTTTTTTCTCCTCCTTTGCCAGAAAAATTACTTCTCTTTTCGGTGTCAAACTTCAGCCTTTTATTTGCAATTTAAGCTCACCCCAGCTTGCCTTTATCAGGCTTGGGCTACGGTCTGAGGGGCTAAGCAGCCACCGCAAGTTCCTTTCACTCCACTGGGACACATGGAAGTCCCTCCACTCCATAATTGGCCGTGATTTGCAAGAGATCTAGTTCCACGGTAATGCTCTCCCCTGGCAAGGAACCCTGTGTAAGTGGGCATTTAGCCCCAGGTCAGTGGGAAGCGAGGGGCAGCTTCGCAGCGCTGCAAACCAGATTTCCCCCGGGCCGTGGGTGTGTGTTTTGGACCTGCCGCCTGTTACACTCCACAACGGTGACCAGATGCAGCGTCATTTCTCTGGCATATGCTTCAAAATATTCATAAAGAAAGAATCCTCAAAATGAGGGAGAGACGGTCGTGCCAATCTCCCATTCCCCAAGGGCTGCTGAGCCTTTAGTGGCAGTTTTTACGGCAGCACGTTCGAGTAATTCCCGGCCGTTCTCATTCCGGAGCTGCGAGGAGGCCGACGGACACAGTTTCTCCAACATTTCTCCGCTTCTCCTGAAAGTAGGTCAATGCAGCATGTCATCTGCCAGGCTGTTTTTGGGAAGACGTGCTCCCTGCTCAGGCATGGCGCGCATCGAGCGGGGCCAGCCTCGGCCCCCGATACAGCCCTTTCACCCAGCTGCCAAGTCACAAAAAATGAATAAAACCAAGTGTTTACGCAGATTAGAAGAGAAATGCAAACCGAAAAAAGAGCGGCGGTGAGCCAGAAGTTCCCCCTCAATCGTACCAGAATCCAAGTCCTTTCCCTAGCATGTTATACCAGCAATAAATAGCGATTTGAAAGAGCCCAAGGGCAACGTGGGTGTGGAGTTCTGCTCGCTGCTGCTCCAGAGCTCGGCAGTGGGACAGGTTTCAGGCTGAGGAGCATCTCCTCGCTCCTCACCACCCCAGCCACTGCTCCTGCTTTGAAAGGGAACAAGCAGTCACCTCCGCTCATTCAAACCTCCCTGTCTGGGCTAATGGGAGGGAAAGCTCAGAGTTAACCTTGTCAAATCCAGGCAGCTGCACAGCTGGAGATAAAGAGTCCTGCAGGCGGCATTTTTGTCCCTGGTTTGGCTTTCGTGAATTAAATATCCTCCCTCCCAGTTGAGCCAGTTTGGAGTTATCTTTTCTGGCGTGAAAGTATTCCGAACCAGAGGCTAAGTGTAGTGCGCTAACCTCCCACCTCTCTGCTGCTCTCGGGGGTAGCAAAGCTGCTGCGGCGTTTCGGGGTTCCTGGGAGCAGAAGACTGAGTTTTCTTCTCCAAAGACAGAGCGTGATGTGGGCTGGAGGAAGAAGCACCCAGTGCCGCCTGCTCTGAGGCTTTCTCCTGTGTCCTAAAGGGATAAAAGTTGGGCTGGACTCACATGTGCTCAGTTCTCCATCTGCTTGTGCCTTCACAGAGAGGACCTCGCAGCCTGAGCACCAGCCTTTCACGGGAGGTGCCTCTGTGCCCTCTCCTGTTAGAGATGTCTCTGCAGGAGAGGGGTCGAGAAGGATTTCAGACCATTTTGACCACAAAAGCAGCTCGCCTCCATCACAATGAGCATCTACACTAATTCAATTCCCCATCCCCTGCAAGTTACACAGACTCGAGAGACAACCCTCATGCATTTTCACGGGCATGCCCAGCGGTTTCCAGACAAGTGTTTAAGCACCGCTCTTTCAAGAGAAAAAACAAGTTCAGCACTTTCAAGAAAGCCTTGGCTGTTTCTTGGCTGTTTCCCTAGCAGAAGGGGTCACAGACGATGGGCGCATGGACTTCAAACCTATCAAACACGGCAACAGTGCTACGAGCATCCCTCTGCACTACAGGGATGAGAACTCTGATCCATAAAGAACAGTGGGTGGATTATTCCCCCCCCCAAGGAGACATATATTTTTTTAAAATTACATTTAGGTCCTCACTTCTTTCAGGGGCAGAATTAACACTCATCTTCATAAACTCCTTATCCTAACAAGCGCATATAGTACATACACATATATATATAAATATGCGCCAGAGCTGAGCAAGATGTGATGCAAAAAAATACAGAAGACACAATCAGAGCAATTTTGATTTCATTCTTGCTCATGAATCAATCTTGATTTCTCATTCACGGCAGCCCCCGTTCCCTGAACGACGGCTATACACAAAAGAGGCATCTGTCCTACCTTCAGCCATCAAATGAGCTGTCTCCCTAATCGGTGGCGGTTTAGCCGGGGTTAGGAATAGGCAGGATCAGCGGGAAAGTCTTCACTGCAGCAATGCCGCGTGAATAGAGAGATCAGCAGATCTGATGAGAACGTAGGAAGTGCTCATACCAGTGCCAGATACTCACCGAGTTTAGTCAAACGTGCACACAAGCTCTCCTTCCATCTGCTAAGCTTCAGTGCAGACTTTCCTTTTAAACAGCAAACACCTTGAATATTAAATTAGACCTGGACACCCCCACTGAGAAAGCGTGCCTAGATGTCAGCAGTGGCCTGTTGCAAACATTGCCATATTTCCAGCACCAGTCTGGAAGGGAGACCGCTGAAGATGCACACACAAACACAGCCTCAGAAATAATTACTGGATCGGGAGTGTGTTATGAAATGTAAGGTTTGGCTTCTGGAATTATCCCCCCGCAAGGAAAGCTTTCGTTTTTTGCGTAGCACAAGCCATCTGCAATGCAGATCCTACAGAGGGGAATAAATAAATAAATAAATTTTTTATATATATGTGTGTATACACACACAAACCAAACTGCGGTTTATGTTACCAGACCAAACCAGACACCCAACACGCTCTGTGGAGCCAGAGCAGGTCCGTGTCACCAGGGCAGCAGCCCAGCCTGGCTCTCCAGAAATTAATTCAGAGCCACCGTGTGCTAATCTGGCAGATTCGTACAAGCACTAAGTGGTTCACGGGCACCCGGGGCTGTGATCAGCAGAGATGTCATCTAAAGCACTATCAGATCCAGAGGCATCTCCGGGCCACTGGATCAGCACGGGTGAGCGATGTGGGGTAATCGCTCGGATCTGGTTTTGAGAACCGATACGCAGTTCTCTCTCTGGGTTGTGACGGTTTAAGACATTAACGCTCCCAAACTTCATCTGGGGGAGGGCTGGCTACGTGCTTTTCTTTCAGGAAATTCTCAAACTGGCTACCAGGAACACACCAACTGTTTCAGGGAAGAGAAATGCCAGCTGCAGAAACTGCTCCAAGGATACACCCTGTTGAAATCTTCCCAGGGCTGCTCTGGGGAATGGAGCGACGCAGCCCCACGGAGACTCCGACCGACTCGAGTTCACGCTGCTGCCAGTTCCAATTAGCAACGGCACGGTGCTTTTACACAGGCTCTTTGCAGCAGCCAGCCCAGCCGAAGCCCTGACCGCCGGCCAGCCCTTTATTTGCTATTCAAACACCCTGCCCTGCACCCAGCCCTGCCTCGCTTCCAGCTTTTCCCTTCAGCCTGGCGTTTGGAAACCTATCAGCTACCTCAGCTGAATGTACTCCTGCTAAATGCCTCTTATCCAACCTCACAGGGGTATCTCCACTGAGCTGCGGCTCATTTGCTTGGCATGGCAGCTGAACCCCTGGAGCTGGCA
>NW_009694434.1:48113-52327 GCF_000703405.1 Apaloderma vittatum
CTCCCCCAGTCAGCAGCTTGCCATTCCTGCAAACAGGAACTTGGTTATGGCTTCCAGGTTTGGGTGTTGGCTCTGGAGCTGGATTTTCCATCTTCCCAAATCCAAAGCGCTTTTAGTTGAAGCATTTGGAAAAAAAAAATAAAAAAAATAAGAGTTGACTATTTCCCTCCCCCTGAGCTCATGAGCACATCCATTTCTCAGTGGAGGCACTGTCCGCTCTCAGCACACAGGGGCCTCTTTGTTCAGGGCTCAGAAGCCAAGGCAGAAGGGACGGACGAGGCTGCGAGCCCCAGCCCGACACAATCCCCTGTGTGCAGGGTGGTACCCGCACAGGGCCCCTTCCCAGGGGGCTTTCCTTCCGAAGACAGATGTTACAGGTGTTTCAGCTCAGAGCGTGAATGGCATGACTTGCTCAATCCTGCTTTTGGGTTTGAGTAAGAGCACTGGCCTGCTGCAAAGAGGAGATATTAAATATATTCTGCTGGATGCTGAGAGGTCTCCACAGAAAAAAACCAAGGTGTCTGAAGCGTAAAAGGTCTTTACGTATCACGACAAAGAAAGGAATCTGCTTGTGAGCACAACCCTTGCTGTTTGTTTGCATCCAGCGGTGGCTGATGCTGCCTGTACTTCATGTTTGCCAACCAACCCCCTTCTCCAGCAGCTCCTGCACCCAACTCCTTCACAGCAGCATCATTACTGGGGCTCTCCAGACTCCACCACCCAAAGATCTCCAGTGGCAATCATATACATACATGTACCTATGCCTGCTGTGTGTACATGGACCACATTTTCCTATTAAGCCTTCTCTTTGGAAAGGGTAGAAGACAGGCAGTCAGAACTGGCTAAAGACTGTCATTAAAGTCTCAAATCCAGCTTCTGTAGCATGCAAATCACTTTCCTCTTTCCTCCTGCCATGGTCAGCACAACCTGTCCAGACAAAGATTACAGGAGCCGAGAGATCAGAACTGCTCCATGGCAGCAAAGAGGTGGCACGGTGGCTTTCATGGCTGTCCAAAGGCTTTGCTCCACACTGAAGGCAGAGGTAACTCGAGGTGTCCTAGCTCAGCATGTTCCTCAGCCAGTGGGAACATGCCTGAAATAACTGGCACGGGAATAGGACCAAGGAGTTTAGCATCCTCCTTGGGTGAAAGGCCAACTGAACATGAAAGGAGTTGTAAAAAAAATGGCTTTGCTGGTTTTGTGACTGCACCTTCAGTTTGCCAAGCTAGACCATAAGAGCTCGAGTGAAATCACAGCTGTTCTCCTACGGAAGGTCTCCAAGAAAGTGAGAAGAGAGACAGAAGAGGGAAGCAACTTCAAAAATAAACCCTTACTTACGTTAAGACAGACACTGCAAGGTACAAGCTTTCATCGGCTCTCACCTCAGTGACTGACCAAAGAACTACAGAGCACCAGGAAACGCAAGAGAACTCCCTCTGCCTACAAACAGGCCCAGCTGATTAACCACACCTTGTTAAAAGGGACCCCTAGCAGCAAGCATAACTTCTTCTTTCTTTCCAAAGGGATGATCAATACTGACCATCACAACAGCGGCAGCAAATCCTCAAGATCACTTTAATGCGAGCAACTGCTCAGCTGGGGAGACTCAAAGAAACACTCTCTGCACCCTGTCCTGGGTTTCTTTTAGAACTGTTTAATGCCCTGCAATTTTAGAGAGCTCTGCCTGCCTTGACCGCTATAATAAACACGTATCAATCTCTTTCAAATTTAATAAATAGACATCCTAAACGCTTTGTCTGGATCTGCTTTCTCCATTCAATTAACAGAACACAATACCAATGAATTATTAAACAGAAATACAAGCCAGAGCTTTCACAGACACGCTCTACTCCAATGGCAATTTATTACAAATTAATAGCATGCTGCATCTCCTCCTCCATCGTGAGAGCTGGGAATCAGCTGCACTGTCAAGCTATACCAGCCACAAAAAGCTTCAGAGCTGCCATAAAACACCAAAATCCCGAGCCCAAATAAACCAGGGGTGGGAGAGGGGAGCAGGAGGAGGGGTGGACAACTGACAGAAAAACAGAAGTCACTTCTCCTCTGAGTGGTTTTTACTCATGAAACAACACAGTTTGTATAAGAACAATTGGTCTTTTCAAATCTTTGCTTGTATCAGCACCCAAAAGCAAGCTCAGTGTGCAGGGCTGACAACACGGTGCATGCTCGCTGCTGCATGAAAACAAGGCTGAAGTTTAAGATAAGCACCACCATGAACAGAATTGATTTAATGTGCAAGTATGATAATTCATATTTGCATATTTAAGATTACATCTGCTCAGCAGGAGGCTGCCAATGTTTTTCACGCCCTGCCCCTAACAACACACTTATTCCCAAATGACCCTCAAACGCTCAGAGACGGAGCCCAGACTGAAAAAAACAAGATCTTTTTCTTCAGCAAAGTTCAAACGCCAACCAGCCAGAAAGATACTTTACATTTCACCAAAGTATTGCTCTGGAAGGACACAACAAGCCCATCGAGAGCAATGCGGGGATTGTCACCTACTGGACCATGAGTTGAGAGCTTGTTCAACATCCTTCTTGCTAGACATCATCTGAGCACGTGGATCCTCCAAACAGTTGGAGTGAAGGTAAATGCATTAGTGCCCAGCTTTGGGAAGACGTCACGCTGCAGCAGGCACACAGACATCTCTGGCAATGCGTCAGCCAAGAGTCAGCCCTTTGTCTGCACAGCAAATCCCCGCAAAACCACAGGTGAGAGCAGGCACCAAACCAGGACGGATTTTCCCTCAACGGCTTTTCTGTTTCCAACCTACATTTAGGAAGGCACCTTTCCTGATAAGCAGAAAAACATGCAACCACCGCCACCACAGCTGCTGTACCATTCTCCTCAATTCTATTTTTCAACGCACTCAACCTTGTCTTCTGTCCAACACAGAGCAGGGGATTTCAGAAAAAACAAACCCAACCTGTTGTCACCAAGTGATTTCTCAGCTTGGTTAACCCCTGTGGCACCCAATTTGGTGCCTCTATGTCCTGTCTTCCAGCCCAGCAGCAAACTCACCTCCATTTTTGATAGCTCTGATCCCCCGATGGAAATCTTCGAAGCTGATGACTCCAAGCCCGCTCGGATCGAGGTACTTCGTTAGGTCCTTTACCTGCAACCACAAAAGCAGTGTTACCCACAGAGCCCTTTGGGGAAAGAGCATCTTCCATCAGAGAAACACCTCGTAACAAGTTTTTCCTCCTTGGAGCTTACAACTGCAAATTTCTTAAACTGACACCAAACTGTGGCCATTCTCCTTGAAAGGAACATTAATAATCAGCACAGAGGGGGTTAATTAGTACTTGGCTGGTGCCAAAATTATTGCTTGGTCTTGAAACATAGGTTAGGGCAGTATTTCTTGCAACGTGGTCCTTCTCCACTAGGGATATTTTTGTTTTAATTTTTTTTTTTAGGAGGTCCTATCTTAATTGGGAAAACTCAGTAATAGGCTGCCCAGTAGGAGGGCCCAATTAAGAGGATTCGGTGATAATGAACTGTTCCATGTTACAAATTTAGGCCACATAATTGAAACATTTTCACAATTAGACAATGCCCGAGGGGGAAGGAATCACGCCAGCTAGCGAGGATGAGGATGCTGGTGCCGGAGCAGGCACAAGCGTGGAGTGAGGGACGCTTGTGAGACCTGACGAGGGTGAACTGGGCTCTTCAAGCAGGACAGGCCACAAAGCTGAGGGAAAAACCACAGTCACTCCTCATGGTCCAAACAAAGTCTTCAAGAAGGTGTATTTGGTCCCTTCCTTCCAGGCTGCCACAAGCCTGCCCTCCAGAAAACCCTTTACATTGCTGATGCTTCTCAAGCTGAGAAAAACAGATATTTGCTTTAAAAAAAACCCCACAAAACCCACAGACCTTCATTTTAAGAGCTATTGAGGCACCTTTGTCTATCATAGAGCCAAATCCTTCAGCTGAGAAACAAGCCCAGGAGGAAGCAGGGTGTAAGAGGTGAAAGAAGGAATTGCACAATTAGGTCCCTACTCAAAAGGCAGCACTGCCCTGGTCCTGGCAAACACACAGACCTCTCCTCCTCCTCAGCTGACGCACAGGACGAAGCCTCCAGGCGGTTCGCAATGCCCAATTTGTTCAGCTCTCCCTAGTACAACCGGTTGCCTTTTGACTCACTTGGGTGATCCCTTGGTTTTGGTTTGTTCTTAGGGGGGGGCGGGTG
>NW_009694434.1:52358-69031 GCF_000703405.1 Apaloderma vittatum
GGAAAAAAAAAAAAGAAAGATGGTGAATCACCAAAACTCTCCTTCCAGGGAAGGAAACCTCGCATCCAAGAGGAGACTTCACATCAGGGTTGAACTAGTGATCTCCAGAGGTCCCTTCCAGCCCATGACATTCTGTGACGTGACAGTGCAGAGGAAAACTGAGCCCAGCCGTGGTGCTCAGCGCTGCTCAACTCATTACACATCAGCAGTGGGGTTGGTTTGCTTCCTTTTTTGTTTTTCTTAAACCCAGGTCTGTGTTTATACAGGAAAATCAGAGCCATTCACCCACATGTCCACATGGATTCAAACACGACAGCTTGAGACGTCCCCGGTTCAGACATCCCACCTCCCGCCGCAGTAGCAAGCACGCTGTCGACATAGAGCAAATCGTGGGGCCAAGACCATAAAAAAAGACTGTAAAAATCTGCTTGAGCTGTGTTTCTACAGGGTTACTGCAAGAGAAACCCCCAAGCATGGCACAGGCTTGCTCCGTCATGACCAGGGAGAAGACAACACAAGTGCCTTTTCTAGTTTTCTGGAGAAGAGTTTTGGTAGACGGGTAACAAAACTGCTGAACTCATACGGCGCACGTTGACTTGGATGAGTCAGGCTTCTTGTATGTTAAACAAAGGTATTTTAGACTAATAAAAACAACTCTTCGGAATGTGTCGGTTCCAGTTAATGCATCTGGCAGCTCCTTTCAGTTCAAAAGCTGCAGCTTATTTTGTTATTACGGATAACAGGAACGCGAGTGATGCTTAATCAGACTTGATAAGCCTGTACGTGATTACCATGACAGACTCCATCGCTTCTGTCAAGACTCAGCCACGATGACAGAGGGGACAGGCGGGCAGGGCTGCTCCTCAGCACCACGCAGGGTTTCAAGCCTCCGATGCCCCAGCAAGGCACCTCTCCCACACCTGCTGCTCGAGCAACGGAGACAAAGCAGCCAGACAAGTGTTTTGTTTGCGCAAAAGTCCTCCCCAGCCCCTGCGAGAAGCTGTCCAGGGAGAGCAGAGGCTGTGTCCCGCGGGCCCAGCACACTCTCGGCACACACAGAAATGAGCTGGGGATGCTGGTGGGGGAGATCGAGAACAGCCAAGAAGAGCTCCAACATCTCGCTCCCGTGTTGCAACTGCCAGTTTTCTCCATTTCTTCATTTTCATGACTGGGCTATAAACCCTACCTGACTCAGATGGTTAGTAAAAACCCGAGGCGTTACAGCTCAAACTGGTTTAGGTTAGCAAATTCTAGCAGAAGTCACAGATTTGTTGGTTTTCGTTGTAGACTAATCTGCAGGAATGGAATAGTTAACACCACACTCCTACTAGCACAAAAGAAAAAGTTAACGCTCTGTCCAAATGCGGTGTTAAGATAAACCCAGGCAGATATAAATCATAGTCACAAAAAGGTTCCTGCTTTGGGTTTGCAAGAAATAGTCAAAAAAGAAAGGTTTTGTTTAATGTGCATGTTTGTAGCTGGTTACAAACTCTTCTGAAGAAAGAGCAGCTGGAAATACAGGGCATTACAGTCAAAGAGGATGATGTGGTTTAATTAGCTGATTTAAATGCTAGTGGAAAGTGAGAGGTTTAAAACTATTTGGAGTCAATCTGCCTTAAGCTGAGCACAGACACAAGCCTGCAGAAGCAAAGGTGGGAACTGCCAGAGGAGCTCTGCTCACCTCTGCCAGCACCGAAGCCCGACCAGGCTCCTGGCACAAACCCGTACGGGATTTCTCCCGGCAAAGTACACTGAGAGAGAAGGAGATTGGGAAGGAGGGAGGAAGGTCATCTGGCATCTCAACAACAGAACAAGATCTCACCACACTGACCACACCACCTCGTCTCCTATATTAAGGAGCTCTGCATGCTGGCAGGGCATTTCATCAAGGGCTTCCCTTGCTTCGACGCGGTGAAATCAGGTCAGCAAGCGATTCCGAGCCTCAGCTAAGCCAACGGCGACAACTCCAAATTCAAAATATCCCCTGTGCTTGTTTTAAGCCTCGATCTCCGAAGGAAGCGAGGGCTGCACTGGCCAGCTGACGCCCTCCTTCTAACCTGTGAGCCTGCCAGAAGTTTTCTGGCAGAGACTAGGGCTTCAATCACCTTCCAGAAAAGAAATTCTTTTGAGGGGTGAAACGAGGGCGGGAGATTTCCAGTGACCACAGCAGCCCAGCACCCCTGGAAGGGCTCAGCTCCATCAGTCGTGTGGTATCTCCCAGCAATGATGCTTCCAGCCTAGCTACAAACAGAGTCAGGTCGTGCCCTCCACATCACATAAGTTAGTTATTTAATGATACCATAGCGAGAGTAGTAAGTCAACATGTCAGTATTGGGTTTGCTTTCAGACCAAATCAAAGGAAGCAAAGAGGAGGAATCAATACAGACATATAAAGACCCCCAAATACTTGAGGCAGGCCAGCAAGCAGGCTGCAGTTCCCACCAAGAGCTTGTGCACCTGCAGTCTCACAGGTCGTGATAAGCAAAGGCAGATGATTTTTGCCTCGAAGTTGCTCCCTCCTCTCCTTGGAAAGGATTTGATGTGTGGTCTCAGTCTTCTGAGGAACAGGACAAGTGCCAAGGTAAGCCATGGGAAACTGAGCGAGGGTGAAGATCTGGTCTGTTTAAGAGGCTACTTCTACTCTCCGGCCCCAAAAGGGATCGACCACTCGGATTATGGGCCAGAAGAACCTAGAGAGATTTTAGAGACCCAGAGAGCTGTCAGAAAAACACCAATAGACCTGTCCAGAGAAAGAACAGCATGATAGAGACTGATCACGGGTCTGGTTGAACCATGTGTCTGGCTTGGCATGCTCTGGATGCTTCAGCGGTCAACAGAGATAGACCAGCCCAGCCAGGAAAAGGTCCACAAAACCAGTGAACCCAGTCCCAATTCTGACCAAGGTACACAGCATGCTTATTGCTGGCTCCATCCTGATTTTAGCCCAAAAAATCAGATGAACTGTTAACGCAATCGCCAGAGGGAGATCTTCACCAGGAAACTTGTTGCCATATCTCGACCCAATGGCAGCAGTTACCTGTGAGCAACTCAAACCACATTCACTTATTTAAAAACTACTTCTACAGAGAGGCAAAGATCTAGCCTTAAAAAAAAAAAGCATGGAAGCACTCAGACCAGAACTTTGAAAGCAAACGTTCAGGTTTGGGTTACCCCCAGCTCAGGCAGGCACTCCAGCAACGAGGTCATGGTGGGCAGAGAAGATCAGTGGTTTCACATGTACATCTTGGCGAGCTCTGGTTCCCAAACCCTCTGCCACAGGAATAGGGGGCTCAGCTCAGTCGAGGGGCAGGAAGACAGTCCTGCTGCTTTTGAGCTGTGCAGAGCTCTGCTACGGAGGGATGAAATGAGAACAGAGGCACCTCAGGCTCCTGACATCTATGCAGCAGGCCCCTCCTACAAAACCCATCTGTCCTATGCACTTCCTACCACCATCCCTGCCCAAACTAGGAAAATTTTCTCTCCTAAACTAAATATTACAGGAGACTAAGAGATTTGAGTACCTTACCCTCGTTTCTTCCCCTCCAGCAGAAATGAGAGCCTTCGCGGTCACATTTAAACACAGAGTGAGGTAAGACCAGGCAAAGAGGCAGGGTCCTCGCTCGACAAGCTGCAGCTTCAGCACCAGCTTCCGAAGGGCCACTTCGGACCCAGAGCCTTTGAGGACCATCTACAGAAGGAAGGAAAGCAGCCACCCCTTTGGTGTGCAATGACTGGAGTGAGTGACACAGCTTTTCACTAGCGCTGTTAACAGGTCATAAAGGTTCCCAAAACATTTATGTAGCTGTTTAATCAGCTTTGCATGATTAAGCACAGCATATGCAGACATCGTTCCCCACGCATCTGGTCATTCAGCTTGGACACAGGCACTGGAAACAGAAAACAAAACTTCACTTCTAATCCAATGCTGAGCTGTTTCTACCAGCCCCTACTTTTTCATTTTCACCAGTTGGACCACACTCCCCTTCGCTGCCCGCACGTTCTGCTGCTCGGCTCTCTGCCCGGCTTGGTGCAAGGCTCCACACTGTTAAACTTGCCTAAAGCCAGCCTTTATCTTCTGTTTAGCCTTAAAAAATATATAAATTAAAAAAAAAATATATTAAAAAGGCAGCTCAAACCATCTCTCCTCATCCAAAGTCTCGGATTGTAGCCGAGTCTGGTTTGTTGCCTGTCAGTAAGAAGGGACAACACATGGGACGGCGGGAGAAGACTAAGCCAGCAGTCACCGCGTGTGCCAGCACACTTTCCCGGAGAGTTTACAATCTGGGGAGTTTCAAGCAAAGTAGGGGACCAAAAATATCCTAAATTCCAGTGGGTGTTGGAGCTTTAAATATAGGAAAGTCACTTACATTGAATAACCAGGTCCAGACCAATTCTGGGTGCACAGGGGCTTGACTGAGACAGGACATGAATATCCAGGCACCTCACGTAACTCCGACTACCCTCTCTCGTCTGCAAGAAGCTCAAAATCCACTCTGAACATTTTTTATCTTTGGAGGGAAAACCAGTATTTTAAGTCACACAATCCCCGAACTCAAGCGGAGCGAAAGCCACGTGTCACACTGGCATAACTGCCAATTAAAGGGGATTTTTAGCTAGTGATACTAAAGCGCAGGAAAGGGCTCATGCCAGATGCTCTCCTTTTTATGTTTAGCCAGATTTTTGGGAGTTTAACAGAGCGAGAGTGTGCAATGCAAAAATCTCTCATGGTTATGCAAAGGTGGATGCAGCATCGCTTTTCATCCGCATTTAACAGAAGGGTATGAGCCGACATACTCATTTGTTTGTAAAAACCCACTTTGCCTCTCAAGGCTAAACCCATCATTTCAAGAAAAAAAGAAAAATATTTTAAATGCTAATTGCAGAAGTCAGAGTAGTTGTGTTTTTTAACCTTTGGGAAACGTGCAGACGTGCTGAAACTACTGAACGTCCTGCAGCCAAACACCGGAGCAGCTCTGCAAGTTGCCAAAGACGTCGCTGTCCCTAGAGCCGCTCTCTTTAGGTCCCTAAATCAGTGGGTTGCAACGCGATCAGCTGAAACAAACTGATCCCTCTTAACGCAGCATTTGTCTGGGCTAAGACCACATCTCTCCCCGCTCTCTGCACTGAGAGAGCATTAACGCGCTGACGGTGCGGGCATAACTTCGTGTCGCTTCATGCGACCTGTTTCCCAGAAGGCTGCTGGGGTCCGAACTAGGGCCGTGCCGGTCCCGGAGCTGGGAACATCCTTCCCAGCGCTTCGCTTCTGCGCTTTCATCAATGTAAACAAGCAGGCTGAGGAAGGCCAATAGCTCCGGGTTACGCTGGCTCCAGTGGCGTTTATAGGAACCGATTCTGTAATTTGTTAAAGGATCTGGCACTACAGAAAGCAGGCAGAACCCCAGCGCATGTTTGTACTCTGCCGCAATTACACCTAATTAAAGTAACCTTTAAAGCGCCCTCAAGGGTGCAGACCTCATTACGGGGAGAAGGAATGGTCAATTGTGAGCAAGCAGAGCAAGAGCTGCGTTATTTATTTCGGAAGTGGCGGCACTTATCCAGGGCTCTGAGCTTTTCCAGAAGCTCCAGGAGATCAGCAGGCAGACTGCAGCTGGTCCAGGCTGGTTGAAGGTCCACCACAAGCACCACACAAGTGGAAGCAACCTGGTCTAGAGGGAGGTGTCCCCACCTAAGGCAGGGGGGTTGGAACGAGATGACCTTTACGTTCCATTCCAACCCAATCATACCAGAATTCTGTGGTTCTAAGGTTCTAACACGCTTTCTGCATGTAATCTTGCACAGGCATCAGTTCACAAGTCCTTGTTTTAGGCCCAGAGGTTTCAGGCACAGCAGGACCCTCTGCTATCAGTCTAGACTTCAGAACAAGAATCAAGACATCTTTCTGAGTAGACAAAGATTCAGCCTGGTTTATTCTAATCTCTTCCTGCTACAAAAGAAATAATTAAACCTACTATTTAAGGCAAAAGGGAAATAAGTTTCCTGTGGTTCTCCATCAGCTTGCAAGTATTTAAAGAAGTCGAACGGGAGAGGGATCACACACACAAACCAAGGCAGAGAAGCCCCATCAGCTTAATTATTTCCTTGAAACAAGGATTTCCCACCCTTCCCTACCTGCCCAGCAAGACGATATCCTCACCAATTAGCACATCCGCTTGCCTGCCCAATCCTCCTTCCTCTGATTTATCCAAGACAAAAGCTGCTCAGCACGCCATCAACTTCTGATAGAGTCACCTACTCTGGGTGGTTTCTACACCAGCCTCACACCCAGACAACTTTGGCCGCAAACCCGGAGGCACGGCGCTGCTCCCAGAGTCCCAGCTCTTTCTGCAGGTGCAGGAAATACCAAGAGGCGAGTGACGTGAACACAACACGAACAGGAGAGAATTCCCTCCCCAGCAAACTATTCCTTTCTCTTTTTGGAAGGGGAAGGAAGAAGCCTCCAGGTCAACCGTGAGCCATGAACAAACCCAAGGCTGATGCCCCAAGTCTCTCCCTCCCACAGCCATTGAGGGCCATAAGTGTCGGGAGCGTGCAGAAGACGACTTCCCTTCCCATGCTCTAAATTCAACAAGAAAAGGCAGCCAGAATCTGTTTGAAAGGGCTGGCAGCCAAAAAAGCTTGAGGACCCAAGATCCTTCCTGCTCATCCTCACCAGAAACTGGACCAAGTCAGTGCATCCAGCCAGACTCTCGGCACATGGCGAACTGCAGGATCTCTTCACCAGCCCACACTATCCATATTCAGCAGCTTCAGGGTTTTTTACCTGCTGGTAGAAATTCCTCTGGCCTGTCCAACCTACCAGGCACAAGTACAGAACCTTTTTGTACTTACCCCGCCAGCTCCAAGGCTTATTTGCAGGCAGATATAATACCCCTGTGTTCACCCTGGCTTGAAGATCTTTGCTTTGTTGCATTTTTAAGCGTGTTCTCAAATGTTGAGAACGACTATTTCCAAATTGTCCATCAATTCTTGTCACTGAAGCGTAAAAACATATTTAAAAGAAACAACTTCGAGGATGGTTAGGAAATATTAGCAGATACACTCGAAATGGTTTTATCCAAATTTAACTGCGTTCCTCTCAAGTGTTCCAGATTTCCTGTCACTACCTAAATGCTCAAAGGCTTCAGCAGCAATGCCCCACTACAAACATACTCACTTGTTTAATGAAACTTAAAAAGTGTTCTTCCTCCACCCTCTAAAACATCGCAGGCTTTGTTTTTAGCTTTTGTTCCTCTAACAACATGGGAAACCTGTTCTCATCCTTCCAAACACACAGCTCAGAGGCAGCAGACCGGGTCCAAAACAAATAATAAATAAAAGGTTTAGTGCTAGGTTACTCCTTACGTAAAACACTGGCGTTAACCTAGGCTGGAGCCACCCCGGGGGGAAGAGCCAAGTGCCACAGCCGAAGTCACGCGGGGCTGAAGGCAGGACGGAGCAGAACTGGGACAGAAAGCCTACGCAGGATTTCAGAGCTGAGCCGAACAGACAAAAAGCAACTCAATAAAACATGCCAGGAGGTCACACACGGAGGATCGGGTTTTTTAAGGTACAGAACATTTTGCAGCACCCGGTGTAGTTTCATGAGAAGTCTCCTGCAACAAACCCAGGTATTTTCAGTTACAGCGCAGACTGTCCATGCTCATAAATCCAGGACTGCAGCTTTTGCATATGTTTCCTCCCAACCAGGGTAGAAAACAGCTCAGAAAAAAAACCATGGCATACCCCAGAATAAATCTTCTCACTAGCTCAGGCCTCGCTTTTAACTGACTTGCCCTCTCCAAAACACAAGGTATATGCTATAATCTCTGAAATAATATCATAATAAAACCAGGAAAAACCTGGCCAATGCACAAAGAAGCAGAGGGCAGAGAGTGGCAAACCCTGGGAATCTGGTGAGCACAAGAAGCCCCTTGGGCAGCTGAGGTGAAGCCGGTGGGGACGGGGACACAAACCTGTCCCCAACCAGGCACTTTAATATTAGAGAGCCAAGCTAAGGAACTAACTTTCCTTCCCCAGTCAGACTGGGCTTGCCACGCTGCCAAAATTAAGTTTATCGCAAGGCAAACGAGCACGATTCAGAGATCAGCAAAGCACAAAGACTCATTTCTTTTACAGAACCGCTTCGAATTATTTCCCTACTTTTGGCAACCCTTCGCGCAGCCTTCAGAAAGGGCTGTTTGTGCAAAGGCAAGTACACGAAGCAGACGTGTCCAGCACCCTCCAGCTCCTCTGAACAGCAGAGGAGCAGCAAGAGGTCTGGATTTCGCTCCTCAAACTCCACCAGGGCTTTGTGGGTCTCTGGCAGCTGGCTTGGCTGGCAGCCAAGTCGCCCGGGCTTTCACTCCAACCTCTCCCATTGGAGAGGCATCCCTCCTTCACCTGCTACACCTCTGCCACCTCACCCACGCTGCCAGCCTGCCTCCACTGTGCCACCGAGGGATGGATGCTCCGTGAAGCCCCGGGAGACGCAGCAAAACATCCAAGGGCGAGTTCCCCGGTGCACACCAAGGTCTCCAGCATTTTCCTCGGACCGTTCAGGATGAGAAACCTCCCAGAAGCTTTGCTTCTGCTCTTCGCATCCTTCCACTATCCTCCTGCCAGCACAGTAGTCCCAGTGCTCCAGGAGGGGATTAGCTAGTTGCTGCATCCATTTAGCAAGCACAGGAAAAAAAATTCCACAAGGATATCCACATTTTATTCTTTTTTCCCCCGCAGTTGAAATCTCCTCATGCACATGCAGCAAGTGAGGCCACTCCCCTGGAAAAATTAAGGGATGTGGCCACGCAAAAGAGAGGCAACAGACGCCTTTTAATCCCTCCACAGCCAAAGGCAGTGGTGAAAGCCACAAGCTCCTGATCAGCTTTGAAAGCCAAAGTGGAACTGAACATTATTTTCCTATTAGAAGAGTTTCATTTTCAACACAGCTATACCTTCCCCAAGCAGAAGGGCCCCTCAAGCAAGCTCCCCATTTCACGCCACGTTTGCTGGGGACCACAGAACTGCTGAGCAGCCACGTAGTTCTCAGTCCGGCACCAAGCCCTACACCGCAGCAAGTGCTCCCCATTTGTTTCCTGTTCTTGACAGCTTCTGTTCTGAAAAAAAACAAAACCAAAAAGAATGTTGGTTTGGGCTCCTATTACCTCCTGCACATTTTCCTGGAGCCCAGTTTCCTACTGAAGTCTGGCAAATGGGTTTTCCACAGGGCTGCCGGCTGTCAGCTCCGCCGGGTCTTGCCAGATCGTGCAGCTCCAGCATCGGGTGCTCTCCCTTTGGTGAACACCCCTTCCAGAAGGAGCAACGACTCCAAACTCAACGTAACACTACCGGTATGTCACCGACACCACAGGACATTGCCAGAGCTGCCCCTCATCCCACGCCAGGGGCCCGGTGGCCTCTGCAGCGCTGGGGACCCACCAGAGCCAGGACGCACGCAGGCAGCACCAGAACTGGTGTCACTGAAGCGAGTGCTCACATTTCCATCCAGTACCACTGCCAGCCCAGCACTTGCCTTGGCTTAGTGGCCTCACATAAGGTAACACTCAGCAATTGGGTACCACTGGTATTTTTTTTCCTATTAAAAGGCCACTTAGACCATTTGAATTCTGCTGAAGCTCACTTGTTTTCCCCCCTCCTTCCCACAAATCCACACAGCCGTTACTAACTCTCTGCCCTGTACCAACTCTGACGGAGACTCTGGGGAAGGGGAAACCTCATCACAAAACTAAGTTTAAGGAGGCAAGACAATTTCTGTCCAACTCGGAGCAATGCCAAAAGCCCAAGCCGGCACCTCCGCTGCCCTTCTACATCTTCAGGGCTGTTCCTCGGGCTTGGATGCTTTGGGTTCCCAAAAGGAGTCTCATGCCAGACACCATCGATAGACTTGAACAACTAGAGAAGCATCAACTCTCTTGCAGGCTTGGTGTGGGGAGTTAAGCAAGCAGCGCCAAGAACAGGTATGACAGCCCAGGAGGAGGTGAAAATGCTTTTGGTAGGTGTGAGCGCTGGGGTCACGAGTACAAAAGGTGCAGCTCCCCAAGGACCAATTCACCCTCTGTGTCAGCGGGTACATCTCACAATTGCAAGATCTCAAATCGCTCCCTAATCCCATCCATCCCTGTGTGAACGTGCCCTTCCTGCCAAGCAAGGGGCTCGGACCGACGAGTCAGATGGCACTTGAGGCTTCAGGGTGGTGGAGCTCGCTGTCTGTCCCATGCCCGACACCAGAAACCCAAGCAGGATTTCGAAAGGATGGAGGCAGGCAGGAGAAATTGGGAAAAACAAGCCGTGGGCCACTCCCATCCCATTGCCTGCTCTCACTGGGACTGTACCAGCAGCTTTTGAGTGCTGAGAACGTGATGGTCACAGGGAGAGAAGTCATGGGCGGCCCAGCAAAAGCAAATCACCCTACCTAGGCAGGGCTGTAGGCTGCAGCTAGTGGGAAGTCATTTGTTTTGAAAAAAAACCTAAATAATAATAATAAAAAAAATTTTGAAAGCCAGGGAAGAAAAAATAAAAATAAAATAAATTCTCCGAGCTCAAAGTGGATCTCCTCTGACAACAAGCAGCAAATGAAAGTCAAAACAAGAATAAAATTGAGAGAAATTATGTAGGCAATTGTTATAATGGCTATCAATTACTGGCTGTATTGAGTTACATAATGATAGAAGCAACTCTGAAATGCTCTGAGAGCGTTCAGTTACCAGGTCGAAATGACTCGGAAAGAGTCGAATCACCGCGCTGTGGTGCAGTATCATATTCCAGTCAGTTAATTATGATGACCCCAATCCAGTTTTTATTAGTCATGGTCTTAATGCTGCTCCGGGGAAGGGAAAAAGCTTCTCATTTACAGAGAGTTGCCCCACACCGTGAGGCAAACGTTAAGCAAAACTTTGGAAGAATTTTTGTAGGATTAAAAAAAATCCAACAACAACAAAAGAAACAGCCCCAGGTAAAAGCCCTTGCAAGCATTTTTAACAAATAATAAAATAAATAAATAAATATCCAATCGCTGAAAACCTGTAGATGGGGTCCTTCAGCAGTGCTCACCCAGTACAAACTGACCTCACTGCTGGGGACTACTGGGTGCTGCATCCACACCTCACTTGCCTGGAAAACCCACGTTTGGCCCCTTGCCCACAGCATTTGCCCATTCTACAAAGGGGGCACCTAGGCTTTTCCTTTTGTCTGGGAAGCAGCGGATGGAGAAGGGCGCTTTATTTGCACAAACGATCTCCAATTCCAGCGGAATGCATCTAACATTTCATCAAAATATCTGTAATTAAAATAAACCCACGCCCCACTGAGCAATTGCTGTGTTCTCAAGCTGAAGGAGAAAGGCAGAATAAAAAGGTTTCTTAACTAAACCGGTAGCGGGGATAAAATTACCACCGCCGCCTTCCTCCCAGCCCGTGCAGACAAACCATGCCTTTGAGTATTCACAGTCCTGCCAGACCCGTTCCAGCCTGGATAAGCCATCAATCTGATTACGGCCGCAAAGGCAAGTATGATTCGTATCATCCACAAAGATCTGTTTGCGGTACGATACGCTCCCAACCCTTCCCAACCTCCCTGAGAAGGGATGCCTTCGGAAAGCTTCAAGCCAAAACCTCAGCAGGAGAAGCAAAAACCCGGCAGTGCAGGAATCATCTCTTCAGTGGGGTTCTTGGGACGTCTGCAAACGAGTGAGGCTTCTTTGCAAATTCCATGTTCAGCTAACCGGCAACCCACCTCCCCTCAGAATACATTCCATGAAATGTTTTGGCTTGGAAGCATTTTCCTCTTGGGAGGGAGAAAGAAAAACTCTCACCTCCGAGCTGCCGTGGAATCCAGATGTGTTCTTAAGGACCATAAAACACCCTTTGAAGGGGCAGGGGCAGTCAGAGCCCTGCGTTCGGGGTCCCAGCCCGCAAAAGCCAAGCGGAGCTTTGTCGTGAACTTCCAAGGTGAAAAACTGAGCCCTGGATCAAAGCAAGCCAGAATAGCTCCGGTTTGTTCCTCTTTCCAACACACACGAGCATGTCCACGGGCAGGCTACAGCCTGTGATGCATCTCCCTCGCTGCAATCCCAGCTCTGCTCGTAAGAGCAGACACACAGCAATTAAACAGCAATTAAACCCCTCCGAGAGGTGCAGCAGCAATGCAGTTGGAGGCAATTTAAGCTTTTCTCACATTCTGTGGCCTGCAACTCCACATGAGACAATTTTAGGAATCTCTTTATGAGCAAAGCCAGTATTTCCTCTGCTCAAAGAGTGTAAGAAGCCCCCCCAAAATGATAGTAAAAAAAAAAAATAAGTTTCCTCACGACAGTGATCCAAACTATTAGATTTCACAGGGAAGTGGGAGGAAAAACTAAGAGGAATAGGGTGGGTGCCCAAGATCAGATGCACCATCAGCAACTCCAAGAGAGGACTATGCTGGAAGTAAGAAACATTTGATCCAGGGTCTGCGTGCAATTCCAAAGGGATCCATCAGAGGTGAGCAGGAGAAGCAAACCTGGATTAACCAGGAAGGGGGGGAAATCACTGTAAAGCTGTAGTTTGACATTATCCAGACTTCACTCCAGAAAGTAATTGCCAAGTCTTGTATATTCTTCTACCGAAAAACAAAAACCAAACCTCCTGATTCTCTGCAGCTGCTGTCTAGAGTGACACCTGCTACCCCCAAAACAGGGTTTCTTCTGCAGCACTCAGCTGAGGCTGGGTGTTAGAAGGTTGGAAAAACACAACAAACCTAATAAAAAGCTTCAGAATCCATCACGTAAGGAAAAATTTAAAAGCTGAATATGGAGAGCTCAGCTGAGGATTAGCTGACGTGGTGGCAGAGGAAGGCCAGTAGTCAAGGACAGGTACTTGAAGGATGCAAATTTTAAAAGAAAGCAGATTGAAATGAGAAAAAGAACATTAAAATGAAGCTTGAACTGATCATCAAGAGAAAAAGGGGGAAAAAAGGCTGAAAATTTCAAACAGAGCACAGGAGGTTAGCGATGGCAAAGTGCTTAGAGCAGTTTAAAATAGGTTAGACAAACTCCGGGACTTCTCTTTATGGAGCAGAGGCAGCGAGATCATGTGGTGCAAGAGGCTTTTCCACCTCCAATTGTCTTCCAGATCAAAGAAAAAAAAAGGAAAAAACCAAACAAAAACCTGAAGATGCCAGCAGGATAGCCTCTCCTCATGCCTTACAAAGGCTTGCCTCTCCTCTGCCCTGAGGACAGCCAGCGCTTCCAGCTCCTAACAAACCGAGCAAGAAAAGGCTTGGCCTCTGTCGCCACAATCGGACACGGCACATCTGTACAGCCAGCAAGCCAAAGGATGCATTTGCCTTTTTAAATATTGCACAACAGCCTTAGATTCTGTATAATCCATGGAGCTGCCAGACACAACCCTACTTGCTTTACAAGGGCAACATCAAAAGTTACAGGAAAGGTGCCTCTACCTCCTGACTCACTCCTTAAACCAACTTACTCTGGTCTTGGGCACCAGCCAGCGGGAGCCCCTTTAGCTGCTACAGCACACGTAGCAGGTGGATGAAAGGGGAGGGAAAAGGGGACAATAAAACCACAACATCGCTATGGATGGCCTCACACACTACTAGAGGCTTTGTGGGGAAAGTCAAGTCGTCCTCAAAACCTTTCCCTGTCCCAGCATCTTCTTTACAGGCCTGCGGAGCACGTGACGGGTCCTGGCAGCTTTTCAAGCGCCGCGACAGCTCGTGTTTGACAAAGAGCCGCCCGTTACAGATTGCCGGAAGGCTGCGATGAGGCTGGATCCTCTCAGCTCAAGGCTACCCCGGTGTCAGGCCCGGCATCATCCTTCCCACACACCTTTCAAGAGGAAGGTACCAGCAATAGCCTCAATCCCTCTCACCTTTTATCATTTCAGAGAACAAATTGCCTTTAGCTCTCCATGTCTTGATGTCTTCACGCCCGCACCAGCACTTCGCTGCCAATACCGCAACCATGAAGCTCTTTAAGACAGTCATTCAACAACTCAAGCAAAAAAAAACAAACCCCAAACAACAAAAAAACCCTCACAAACCAACCCCTCATCCCCTCGGTTCTTCTATCCTCGGTTTTCATCATGCAGATGGAAAAAAAAAAATCATAATAAATTCACAACCATGTCATTTTTACAGAATAAACGCCAGTTGGTCTCTTTTCTTTGACATTTAGCTAATAATCATTTCAGGCAAATAATCTGACAGCGCAGAGCTCAGTAGCCCAGAAACGCCTCTGGTGTTTCACTGAACGCTAAAGACAACACTTGCTGCTCTCCAGCTCCCGCACATGTGGTTACTCCCTCACACTTTCCTTAACCCTTCAACCCCCTCCAAACCAGCTGTCCCTTCCACACATCCAAGGAGGAAGCAGGTACCTCCTCCTCTCACTAAGCAAGGGGGACGGTAAGAAGACTGGAATTTGCTTCTGTTAACTCCCGGACGATCGATACGTTCACGAGCCATCGCAGCCTGGCGCCTCCCTTGCGAGCTTCCCGGCTCCAGTTGTAGTACTGCCTCTCTTTACACCTTCAAGTTTCCTTTTAGTCCTCTCAGCACCATTTTACCCACACAGTGACGTTCCTATCCTTTAACTTTCACCTGAGGTGGATTGCCAGTTTTCAGAAGACCTCCCCTTAAACCAAAAATAGGTTAATAAATGTCCCCAGAACTCCTCCCTTTCTTACTCTGCACTCCGCGCAGACCCCATCACCAACACTTTCTCCTCCACACTCAGTGCATCTTCTTGCTCTTGTAAGCTGCAGGCTCGTAATAATGCACACAGGGGCATCACAAACACCTTTCTTCTTCTCACGTGGCTCTGCAAAAAATACCAGGCTGCGATCCCCAGGGTGCCCATTACCTGTTGGCTCAGCCGTTGTCACATCAACCTCACCAGGGTGTTCAGCACTCGCTGTACCGAGAGACAGCCGTTCTGCACACCAACAGCAAATCATACGAGTCTCTTGCTGAAGAAAAACGTATCTAAAAAGCATAACGTATCTGAGCACAGACAGCATTGCTGGGAGCTGCGCTCGGCAGGAAGGAATGAGCAACTCTAAAGGGACGGCCAAGGCGAGAAGCCTGCAGGCAATCACTTCTAAGCAGGGTCCTTACGAGCAAGCAGCATTTCGCAGCCACAAAACCTCCCCGAACACTCTGCTTTGATTTAGGAGGCACCCTAACAGTTCACAACCACTCCTGGGGCCAAGATCTCCCACCGCTTTACAGGCTCATCGTTGCACCTCTGAAACCCTGGCCCAACTCCCACGTCAGAAGGCACAAGAGGACGGAGCAGGAGATCTGGGCTGCGCTGCGCACACTGCTGGCACTCACAAATACCGCGCCCGTGCCACGCACACGCAGTCCACCTGCTCTAATTTCCCACTGACTGCGTCAAACACACAGGGAAGAGGCAAACGAAGGCCAAGGGTCCCTTCATGAGCTCCCACTGCACCCTGAAGCGCCAGCCATCCTGCACAGGGTCCGCGAGCCTCCGTGAAGCGACCCGCACGCCGACACCAAGGGACCATCTGCTGCTGCTTTTCCCCGTGTCAGTGACAGCAGCGGCGCAGAGCACCCGGACCACAGAGGGAAGATGCAAGTCAGAGGTTTTATGCTGAATAAAGCTTCTCCTACTCAGCAGATGCGGGAGCGTGCTGCTGAGGTGATCTTGTAATTCCTCCCCACCCCCGGTGCCAGGACGGTTAATCACGCAACAAGGCAGTAAGCGACGCCCTCTGCGCACACCGTGCCCCTTACCCATGACGATCTGACAAAGAAGTTATGTGCCTCTGCTTTTTAGAGGTATTTTCTAAAAGAAATGCCTCCGCTTTATCGTTAAGAGGTATCTTTACAATGAGGAGCAAAGAAAAAAAAATAATCAAAAAACTCTGCCAGCAAAACACTCCTTCACACACGATGATTTGCTTTGTCATGCCACTTTAATACAGACACAGCAGCTAGAGCAAGAGAATCAAAGCAGATCTCCCGAGTGGGCACGTTAAGAACTTCATAACGATACCTTCTTTTTTTTTTGTAGCAATGCCAGTACAGGCCAATGTAGAAAACATCAACAGATTCATTCCATCCCCTGGTACTCTGCTTAGACCTCTCTCCATTTTGGGTCGTACCAGGCAGCTTCAAATTACACCGCATCTGATCTGCTGCAAGGAAACACAAGCTCACCCTGGCAGATAACAGCAAAATACCCCCACCAAAACTCAAAAAAATGCATTCAGGATTGTCAGGCCCCCGGTAAGTGAGAATCTCCATCCCCGGCGCTGTGCCAGCGAGCCCACGCAGGGACCCCTGGCAGCGAGGGGCAAGGAGCAGCTCGAAATGCCGGGATCTCCCTGCTGGTCCCTTGCGCACCAGAGCTGCTCGGACCAAGCCAGACGTGCGATGGACGCGGAACAAAGAGAAGGGCCGCAGGCTCCCAGCGACACCGCCGGGGATGCTCTGCTCCCGTCCGATCGGGACCTGGCAAAGGCGAGCTCCAGCTTCACCGGCTCCCCCATCCCTCCCGCGGCCACCGAAGCCCACGCGTGCCCTTCACCTGGGGCAGCCCAGAGCCCGGCGCCGCTCGGCTCTGCCCTTGCTGGCGCTAAGGCCTCTTCCGAGGGCTGCTGTGACCCGCCCGTGCTCCCACCCCTTTGGGG
>NW_009694435.1:0-3687 GCF_000703405.1 Apaloderma vittatum
AGCGTCCCGCACCGCGCCTCGCCTGCGCTACCCCTTCTCTCTCCGCAGCCCTGACAGTATCTCCCACGGCGGCAGAGTTTCGTTTTGCCTTTTTTTTTTTTTCCATTTCGAGTGTCTCTTCGTTTTTTTTTTTTTTTTTTTCTTTTGTTATTACGACTTCTACTTACTTTTTTATTATTTTTATTTTTAGCGACAGCTCTCAAACCTACTTTGGGGTCTTAAAACGAAAGTACACCATTTCACTGTGGACATTACACCCTCTTACAGATATGGGAGACATGGGAGACCCACCAAAAAGTAAGGCGGAAATTTTACCGTTGTTGGAATAAATGTGCTGTCTATTGTAATAGTCTCAGGCAGGGGAAATGCTAAAGAGCTGAATTTCATCTGAATGGTAGAGAAGGTGCCTTTGTTGCCATGCCTGCATGCTTGCTGTGTTTTAATCGCGTAGCCTTGTATGTTAATAGCCTGGGGGTCTGCTCCCTTTTAAAGTTTGGGGAGCAGACAAGATTTTAAGGGGATCTCCAACCATGGAGTTTTAAATTCTCTTCGTATTAGGCTGCGGTGAGGCTTTCTGACTATCCAGCGCCTAGTCCGTCTAGGGGGAATTCGCATTAGACTTGCAAAAGAGAGCAAGTGACAACTGTAATGATACTTGCTCTTGCTGGCAGCCTCGAGTCCCCTCTTCTGTGGCAAAGGGCTGAATGGGGAGCGCACCCAGTCACGCGTTCATCGTTTCCAGCCAGAGCCTCTAAAAAATGAAATCAAACGTATAGGTGCTCTCATGGTAAGGCAAGGAAGCCAACCAAGCAATAAAACAAAAATAAAACAATGAGGGAGTTTCGAGTTTTACGTAAGTACAAGGCTTGCGAAATTAGGACTTTAGCCTTGAGGACTGCTCACATCTACCTTTTAACATATGTTCTCCCTACTTTCTAAACGAGACAGCATTTTGATGGTACACTTCAATTACCATCCGAAAGTATAATGCTTTTTTTATTAAAACAAACAAACAAATACTCCCAGAGTACGCCCTATGAGGGAACAACACTAAAAGTGTGTTTATCTCTGTAGGAGAGTAAACAGTTAGTCAATCATGTATTTATTTTCATTTCAGAAAAACGCCTGATTTCCCTATGTGTTGGTTGCGGCAATCAAATTCACGATCAGTATATTCTGAGGGTTTCTCCGGATTTGGAATGGCATGCGGCGTGTTTGAAGTGTGCAGAGTGTAATCAGTATTTGGACGAGACCTGTACGTGCTTTGTTAGGGATGGCAAAACCTACTGTAAAAGAGATTATATCAGGTACGCCATTTATCTTGTTTAATACTTCGGTAAGATTTCTTTCTTTTTCTTTTTCTTTCTTTTTTTTTTTTTTTAACTTGATAAATCTGACAGAGACAGGAAAAGGGCAAACTGTGATAAAAAGGGTGAAAAGGCAATTGGTATGTTTTTAACTGATTTCTCCATAGATATACAGGAGAGGAAAAAAAAGTTGGAGGCAATTTTTTTATTCCTCGGATTCAAATGCAAATTTGTGTATAAACAAAACCACGTTCGGGAACAACTAGCGACTGTGCGAGACCCTCCTGAGGATTTTAGCAAAGTGTCCTGTGATTCTAACAAAGTGAGAAATTGTAGCTAATAGAGAACATTTTCGATAGTGTAGATATTCTGAGCAAGGCGGAACTGATCGCTTTTTAACATAACCCGAGAAAAGCATCTCTCTTTTTTTGCAAAGGCATAATGACATTCATAAGAAAGGCACTTCAACCATGTTTGCCATAAAGAAAAAAATAAATTCACTCTATTTAAACTAGGCCTATCAAAAAAACAAAACTAAACAACAACAACAAAAAGAAAACCAATACCCAAGTTTCCTTCGGAATGAAGAATCCTTTTATGGGCAGGTTAAAACCAAGACCGAAATGTTTCTTCGCTAAAATAACTGACATTTAATCTTTTTAAATATTAACCCCTTTGGTGATATCTGACTGCCTTTTCTTTCTTATCTTATCTATACTGATGAATTAGACAGAGCAGATCAAATTGCCCATCATCTGTTCGCGAACAATTGGGTATATTTAGATAATGGAACCGCTTCCTTCCTCACATTAAAATCTGGTAACTGATAAAATGTGAAAGTTGCCAATCCTGACACTACAGAGAAACCAAATGAGGAATTTCGAGTGTGTTTATTATTTGTGCTCTTAGTTCATGCTGGTCTGTTTCAGTGTCGTCTACTGGGTTTGCCAAATCAGAACTTTGTCTGACACTGAGGTACCGGCAGTGTATTCTTTACTCAAAGTTTTCGGATCAAGTACCTACCTAGCCACCTAAGATATCTTTACTATCTTCTTTGTTATTGTTTTCTTCTCCAGTGTAAAATTCATAAGGAGATTATTCCTTCAAGCCACGTTGTGAGATTATTCTCAAAGTTTTATGTCGGTGAAAGACAGCACGAGGTTTTTTTCCCTTCCCTTTACTTTTAAACGCATTTTGGACCTGTGCTTTTAAGTACTGTCTTTTCACTAATTTCAAATGAAAGGAAAACCGTTGGACCGAGATGTACTCATGCTAGAACTCAGAGGACAAAATTTAAAAGCAAATAAATAAAAAGCTAGTTAAGTCAATATGCAGTATATTTCATTTGCTTCAGTTTTAGAAGTAAAATGTACGTTATGTGCAAGTCGACTTTGAATTAGACCATGAACCAATCCATAACTGTCAGACATGTGGGCAATCCCCCTGCAACTTCTGTACCTATTAATTTGATCACTGTGTTCTTCTACCGTTTAGCTGACTGTTTGGGTTTTTTTTCTTCTCGAAACCGTATAAATGGAAATGTGTATCTCTGAATGTAGGATTAGTACACCTCTATAGACGTAGCAGATGAAGATGTGTGTAAATAAACAACCCACAAGCATACATCACAGGCTCTCCCTCTAAGGAAGCGTGCTGGTGAGGAAACTTGTAAGGATGAGTATTAGCTCAGTCTTAGGAACTGTTCTTACGGTTCTGTGGATCGTGTGCGTGCACATGTGCGTGTATCCGTACATTTGCGGGAAGATATTAATTTTACTTAATACCAAGGAAGTTGTCTAAGGAGCACCCGATGGAAGCCGAAAGGCTGTACAGCTCTAGATGCCCAGGTTGGAATATTTTCTCATGTTCATCCACTGATGGATGAACTCTACCCCTCTCCTCCACTGGAGAAGAGAAACCAGCCATCCACTCTAGAAACCCATTATTTTCCGTGTGGGGCTGTTAGCGAGAACTCGCCCTTTCTCTGCTGCAGGAACGCTTGAGCCTCGGCACAAGGTAGAAGCGTCAGCAGAAGGAGAGACGGGGGAGGGAGGCTGAGGTACGGGCAGGCTGCAGAATCAAAGCACCTGAAATGCCTCCTAGTAGCGGGGGAGGGAGGGGAGCTACACTGCTGTGTGTGTGAGTGTGGATATGTATGCAAGGGTGGGGGTAGTTTACGCCTAGATTGGTGTATAAAATGAACTTGATGCGAGGGGACAAGGGGAATAGCCCCGGCCGCTGGCAGAGCCCCCGCTGCCGCGTCCCGGAGGCTAAGCTGCCGGCAGCCTCGGCACGTATTAAGCAGCACAAGTCCCGAGTGGCTTCCCCGCAAAAATAACAGCATTTGATGAGGCTGGCACGTTTGTGCGTGGGGAGTGCG
>NW_009694436.1:0-2475 GCF_000703405.1 Apaloderma vittatum
GTAGGGGCCAGAGGAGGCGTGTGTTCTGGTGTGTTGTGAGAACACTCGCCGGGCTTGAAAAATAAATAGCGTTCGTGGTGCTACTAGAAACCTTTTCCTGTGCCTTAGGAACCATCAGTTCTCCCGTCCTCGCAAAGTGCATCAAAAAGGGAGAGAGCGAAGAGCTGTGACCTGCACAGATCTCCATATATGTTGGTTTTGGTTCTTTTTTTTGCTTTAAATAGAACCCAATTAAAAAAAAAAGCAGGAATTAAGTCATCAGTAATGTGTCAGCCTGAGGCATGAGCCAGAGCAAAGCAATGATACTGTCTTCCTGTTATTATTTTTTATTTTTAACACCCTGTTCTTGGTTCTGGAGGGGGCTCCAGCCTCTCGCAGTGGCCCTGCGGGGCTGTCGTGGCCTCGTTTGTGCTGGTGACTGCGCGCAGGGGACAGTTTGTTGGGTCGCAGCTCAGTGGCTCTGGGGAGGAGGAGGACGGCTCCGTGAGCTGCTGCTCACACAGGAGCCAGAGGATCACCGTTCTTTCTGTGATTGCTTCCAGGTTCTGGGAAGGATGACCACGCTCACGCGGCAGGACCTCAACTTTGGGCAAGGTACCGTGTTGCGCCACGCGGCGAGCTGGTGCGCTCGCGAGCTTTCTGCTGGGATTGTTGTCGGAGGGTTGCTCCATCCCTAACCTTCCTGCAGCTAAGGGGAGGCAGGCAAAATTGAAGCAGGGAAAAATGTCTAAGAAAAATCATAATTCCTGAGTATATTGCTCCCCCCACACTCCCTGCTTCAGCATCCTTTGCTTTCGTTTCTCAGTTGTTGCAGATGTTCTCTCAGAATTCCTGGAAGTGGCCGTTCACCTTATCTTATATGTCCGAGAAGTTTACCCTATTGGGATCTTTCAGAAGAGGAAAAAATACAACGTACCGGTCCAGGTAGGAGATTTTCCTGGAAGCTGACAGCCACATGGACAAGCAGAAGGGCAGGAATCAGTCAACACTCCCCACAACAAACTGTAATTACTCCCAGAGTTTGTTTTAATGCGCAAACTCATTTTCAAAGAGAACTTTGTTCCTGCCAAGGGGGAGCTGAGGGTACCCATGAGGGCACTCATGGAACAAGCAGAGCATGGACAAGAGCAGCAGGAGGCTTCCCCAGCTGTGAGCAGCAAGGGGACGTGAGAGCACGCTCCCTGGGAAGCAGAGGTGGTGGGAATATTCTATTCCCAAGGTGCTGCTGTGGGTGAATATTCCCAGTGTGCTCCAGCTGTGTGAGCTGCCTCAGCTGGTCAACCCTTCCAGGAAGGAATTACTGAACGAGCGTATTTTCCCCACTGACTTGCCACTCTGCAGCGTGACTCAGGTGCCTTGTGACACCCCGGTGCCCTTTAGCACCGTCCCTGCTCTCCTCAGAGCCCGGCTCTGACTGCTGCCTGTGTTTGCTGCAGATGTCCTGCCACCCGGAGCTGAACCAGTACATCCAGGACACGCTGCACTGCGTGAAGCCGCTGCTCGAGAAGGTGAGAGCGTGTCAGGGGCCTGGGCAGGAGCACTGCAGGTGGCTGGTCAGAGCACGTCAACTACAGCTTTACCAGAGACGATGCACAAGCTGATGAAGTTACCAACAACATTAAAAATAACATCCCTGAGCAGCGAGGCCCTGCCTTGCTGCTGCGTTTATTTGCATCTAGTACGTACAAGTGAGGAATTACATCTCTTTGTTTTCAGTTACAGAATCCTGCACGTTAACGTTCTGCTTTTGAATACCTTCATGTTTAAACACCTTTCTGGCAGAACGGTTTGAACACTTTGCTGTGAGCCAGCAAGCAGAGGGAGACTTGAACTCGAGGGTTTGGGGATTTTTTTGCAAGAGAAAGGTGTGACCACATGAAACGTCAGGATGTAGATTTTACATTCTCTGCTCTTTAGAGACGACCTTAACGCACAGTTAGAGAATGGAAATAGATCAGGTTTAAATTGTGTTAGGACAGAGCCAGTGTATTTGGCCAACGGGCTAAGCGCATCTTAACCTCCTCATCGTGCTCCGCTCCGGAGTGATGCTGTACGTCTCCTCCTCCTTTGTTCCAGAGCAGCATCCAGGGGAACGGGCTATTCAGTGCCCTTCACCTCCCTAGGCCTGAGCAATAAGCAATCAGTTGAACGTCGAGCGAGAAATGGCTTTGTAAAAGCTTTGTTTCTGATCAGTAAAATAATCTGACCGTGCTCCAGCTGTGGGTGAGCGCCAGTGCTGTGAGCCACAACAAACCCTCACGCTCCTGCTTCACCAGAAGGGTGTGAAGCACACCGGGGGCAGGAGACAGCTTGTTTTAAGGAAGCTTTTTTTTTTTTCCCCCTATCTTTGTTCTTGCAGAATGATGTGGAGAAAGTCGTAGTTGTAATCCTGGACAAAGAGCACCACCCCGTGGAGAGATTTGTCTTTGAGATCACGCAGCCACCTCTGCTTTCCATCAGGTAAAGTGGCTGCTG
>NW_009694436.1:2523-8720 GCF_000703405.1 Apaloderma vittatum
TAAACCTCATCTCGTCCCACCCCCCTGCCATGGGCAGGGACATCCCCCACTAGATCAGGCTGCCCAGAGGCCCGTCCAGCCTGGCCTGAGAAACTCCCAGGGATGGGGCTGCCACCCCCTCTCTGGGCACCCTGTGCCAGGGTCTCCCCACCCTCATGGGGAAGAACTTCTTTCTCATGTCCCATCTGAACCGACCCATCTCCAGCTTCAATCCATTCCCTCCAGCCCTACCACTGCCTGACATCCTCACAAGCCCCTCAGCAGCCCCTGCAGAGCTGTGCTGGGAGCAGCTCCAGGGCTGCGGGCCCCTGCCCACTGCCATCTCCTCCACAGTTCCGAGTCCCTGCTGTCCCACGTGGAGCAGCTGCTGCGTGCCTTCATCCTGAAGATCAGCGTGTGCGATGCCGTGCTTGACAACAACCCCCCAGGTGAGGTGAGCCTGCCCTCACTTGCCTGGGGACAGTAGTGTGTCCCATCCTCCGTGCGATGTCCCTGACCCGGGGCCATCCGTGTCTCTTGCAGGCTGCACCTTCACTGTCCTGGTTCACACCCGGGAGGCTGCCACGCGCAACATGGAGAAGATCCAGGTGATAAAGGTGCGTGACGGGTTTGGCTCCCTGCGTGCGAGCAAGTTGCAGAGCAAGGACTGGAAATGACAGAGTTTTGGCATCTCTGAGGTTAAGGCTGCGAGACGTTTTGAACACGGACTTTACATGCATTAAAAAGTTTACACCAGTGAGTAACAGAGCACATTCACTGCGCACCAGTTGCAGGCAACAGCTGCTTCAATACCTGACTTGGATGGTAACAATACTGCCAGCTCAGTCACGTAAAAGCACTTAGAAGAGTTATTTGAGTTTAGTCAGCAACAAAAAAGCCCTCGCCTCACATTCCACTGCGTGTGGATGTCTGATTCTTTATAAGCAGCAAGGAAGACTTAAGGCTCAAGTAACGAGTAGGTTTTGGGTGCACAGATAGATTTTTATCTTATGGGAAAGCACGTGCACGTCATTTTTTAAAGCAAGATTTTTTTGGTAAAGAATCCTTGCATAGGTACAGGGAATCTTTTTTTTCCCTGAGCCAAGGTATTTTGGGTGTCCTAAGGCACAACAAATTAAGCTGGTAAAGGATGAAATCATTTCAGAACGGGAGCGTGCACTGTACCTCAGAGTGGTGGAAATTGGTAGAATAGTGGGACCAACCGTAAAACCTGCAAGGCAGGATAGAAGTCTGTGCTCGGAGCGTTTTGGAGTTGCGATGAAATGCTGGTGTAATGAGTAGAACATGCTGGCTCAGGGCAGCTCAGAGCATCTTTTAAGGAAGTGAGATGTCACTGTTGGAGCTGGTTAACGTTATACGTTAATGTTTATAGTTTGATGTAACTGAAGAAAATTATGGTGAGTCTCCGGGCCAAGTGTTAAGTTTTGCTGTAGGAAAGGTTTAAGCTGCCTGTTACTTCCCTCAGCTACCAGATCTGTCATTCCCTTAATGCTGACCTGGTGCAGAGAAGGGGAGCTCCCCTTAGAGCGCAAATAAAGCCCCCTGTGTTCCTGCCCCCAGGATTTCCCATGGATCCTCGCGGACGAACAGGACGTGCACATGCATGACCCCCGGCTTATTCCCCTGAAAACTATGACATCTGATATTCTGAAGGTGAGTCTGGCCCAAGAGGTGGCTGGAACTGCGCGTAGCACTGTCTGCTCTGCCGCCAGCTGTGCCGCTCCCCGCAGGGTCACTGCTCAGCAGCGGCTCAGTCTTGCTGATGCCTGAGCCAGTGAAAAAACAGGGCAAGACTCCTCCTAATAAACCAGGGAACCCGGTCATGGGGAAGGAACAAACTCTCCCTATTTAGCCTGTCGCAGGCTTGTTTTCCGTTTGCGTATCACGTGGGACCGACGCGCGTTTCTCTCCTCCAGATGCAGCTCTATGTAGAAGAGCGAGCCCACAAAGGCACCTGATTTCAGCTCTCCCTTGCCTTCAAGCCTCGTCTGATCTTCCAGTGGAACGAGATCTCTCACGAACCATCCCTTGCAACGGTCTCTTCAGCTGGCCTGGGTGAATGTAGAGCAGCTGCTGCCTCTTTATTTCAAGTGCTCTTATGACTGTCGATAGGACTGACTTGGAATGTGGAGCCAGAGCCTGTTCCCGCGTGCGCTCACGGGTGCGGGTGCGTGCAGGTTTCCTGATGGTGAGGCCCCGGGGCAGGACACAGGCGATGGCAGCACGCAGCTGGGGCTCTGTGCAAACGCCCTGCTCGCCTTAATAGGGCCCCTCCATCGCACCCAGGTAGAACATCCGTCCTCTGCTCTGCTAGAGCGAGGGACTCCTGCCGGGGTGAGTGAGGCCTTACATAGTGTCTGTCCACTGTGACTGTCCCACGGAGTCTTCAATAAAGATGAAGTTTTACCCCCGGTTGAACTAGGCTGAGTCCTGTCCAAACCAGCCTCCCCCTTAAGCCAGGAAGGATTTTTGTTTTGGACAGGGCTTCGTGTTTATGTGGCGCTCTCACCCCTTTTCTGTCCCTTTTCTGGAATCTGCCAATTCAACCCTGGCCTCTCCCCTTTCCATGGGAGAGCTCTGACCAACCAGTTGCATGAGCAGGGTGGAATCTGTCTGCCCAGCAAGGACAATTGCACATGTCCTAACAGAGAACAGACAAGGGGAAACACTTAATCCTACACGTTATCAAGGGAGATGGAAGAAGGCTTAGTTTGGCTCTGTGCATACAAGGGTAGAAGATTTGGTTCATAGTATTTGAGTTGGTCAGACAGCTTTGTAAGACGGCCAGGACAGGGCTTCCCTGCTTCCTCCAAGTAAAAAATGCAAGAAAACTGCAGATGGAGGTTGTAACATCTGATCCAGGCTTGGACTGTTCAGTACAAGCCAGGAAAGGCAGCACGGGAAAAGCCCAGCACGGTCAAAAGATGCTTAGGTTGTAAAGCAGCCACCTCAAGGCATTTCTTACCTCCTCTTTCTCTAGCGGTTCAAATAAACAACGCTGAGCTGTGTTTGGACAGGGAAGGCAGGCACGTATCGCTGTGACACAGAAACAGCAAGCACTTCAGTACCAGGAATGCAGCGTTTATGAAAAAGGGTTGACAGGTTCCTTACGCTGTGAAAAGTCTGATGTGAAAAATACATGTTTTTATACAGGAAAGAACCATACAGGAAAGAACCATACAAAACACGTCTCTCTGTAGCAGAGCCCTTGAGGACTGATAATCTGAAATGAAACAAACATTTTAGCCTGAAATGCAACACTTTAGCCTCATCTTCCCTAAGTTCCATAAACCAGAAAGGGTTTCTGTTTCAGACTTACTGTTAGGCTGGAGCACAACAACATATTAACTAGAAAAAGACAGATGTTGTATTTAATTGTCCTAGTCTTCCTCCCGTGGAGGGCACTACTAGCTGCAGTAACACCTGTGGGACAGGAGGATGAAGGATGAAGAAGAAGCCCTTCCAAAGGGGCTGCAGAAGTCCTGCTGTGAACAAGAACTAGCCAGCTGTGCAAGATAGAGCCAGGATCAGTCACCCAGGGAGTACAGACAAATAAGTGACCTGCGACCACCTGGTTACAGCCCTGAGGTGAAAGCAAACCCATATTTTGTGCCTTCACGTCGATGTCGCGGGGCCGATGGTGATGCTGCTGTTTGTCACCCGGACCCCGTACCATCCTGCCCAGAACTGGGTGTCTTGGCCTCCGTGCTGGAAACGAATGTGACGAACTCCAGGTGGGTAATTCTGGAAGGTGTGAGAAACCTGGAGAGAAAGAAGAAAATTCCTCTTCACTTGCCTAAAGAAACCAGCGCTGACCTAGGAGCTCAGGCGCCGACAACACGCAAGTCTTGGTCTTGGAAAAAGCTCTTTCTACGGTCTCTTTCAGTGACAGTGCATCAGACCCCTTTTTGAGGGGCAGGAGGAAAGCCTCTCTTACTCAGCCTGAAATCCTCTCCAAGTCAAATGTAACATATGTTTGTCATGTAATGGGGAATCTGCAGCAAATCAAGCCAGTTAAACACATGTAGCAGTTTAAAAATGATGTCTGCAATACTTGAAATGACATCCATTCAGTAGTTTGAAAACAAAGCTTCTTTATCCAGTGAAAAGTACTGGGTAACTTAATAATTTGGACAAAATTTGAGAAACAAACAGTCAAAGAGACTGAGCTAAAACGACACAGAAGCCCAGGGGATACTCTTCAGAAAACGCTGGGCACCCACAACCCAAACCGAGCTCTTGCCCGGCACGGCTGCTCCCTCAGCACTGCCGACAGCGAGGACTTGCCAGTTTATCGAGCAGAGGAAGAAGGTCCGCTTGGGACTTTTCGGCCAAGTAAGAATTGGAAGATTTGCGTGTCCCAGTAGCTGCCGGGGCTGGTGCTTACCTCTCTCCACACTGCATCGCTCCACTGCTCTATCACCACGGGCTCGGGGTGGAACTCCTCGAGGACAAGGTAGTCTTCAGAGAGCAGCTGCACCGTCAGCTCGTAGCGACACCCACAGTCGAATCTGGCGGCGTACCTGGAGAGGCAGCGAGTGCGTACCCAGCCCTCGTGCACACACAGCGTTCGCTTCTCTTTGGAGCTCAGACATGGTCTGGGAGGGGGTCCCCGTCTGCTGGGCAGAAGGAGCACCCACCCCACAGCTGTGCAGGAGCTCTGACCCTTCCAGCTGCCCTGCTTGGCACAGGATTGCCACCTCCTCACGGCCCATGGAAGAAACTTAGATTCAGCTTCTGCTCTAGTCAGCTCCCAAAGGATAAAGAACTAATCTCACAGCACGAGAAGCTTTAGAAGACTGGCTCATCTCTAGGCCAAAGGCAGAAATTGCAGTTTTCCGTGCACATGCTTACCAGTCCTTGACGACAATTTCCGGCCGTTTCTCGTCCATCAGCTCGTTCCAGTATCCTTCTTTCTGCAGGGTGATGAGCTGAGACTTGAGGCATGGCCTGCAACAGAAACATTTACAGATTCACGTCTCCTCCCTCTCCCAGCCGCCCCTGCCCGACGGCTTCACTCTCCCCCAGAGCCCACCCAGCCCTTGAGGCTGCCGTGGCTGGGGCAGACCTTTGCCATGTCCTGAACCAGAAGGAAGTGAACCGATGAGCTTCATTCCCAAATTAATGGGAGTTACCTAGAAGTCAGAGGGGTCCCTGCACCTGCACAGCATCCGCTGGTGGTGGGGAACTGCTGCTTAACAGATGCAAAAGCAGCTGATCCTCCACTGAGAGCTTTTGGTGTGAGCTGTGACCCTCACAAACTCCTCCCGCTCTGAGAGCTCTGACGCTGTCAGGTAAGAGCGTCTGATGAGCCTCAACCTTTGCCCACTGCCCTCGATGGAAGAGAAACAGATCCTGTGGCTCATTGTGGCCATAAAAAATGTTACAGGAAACGCCTGGTGTGGCCAGAGAGTTGAACACTTGCTGCGGTTAATCCTTGTGGCAGCACACCTGCCTCTTGACGCTAACTAGGATAAAAAAAGGTTAATTGAGCTCCTTTGTGTTCCCACACCTGCCTCTAGCCTCGTAACTGTGGTGTCTCTGCGGGTGGGCAGGAGGACGCAGGTCTCCCAGCTCCGCTGCCGTCTGGTTCTTACCCGTATGAAGTGACAAAGTATTTGTGTACGTCGGGATCTGGCAGGTCTGTTCCGTGAGCTCCAGGCAGATCCTCGATCTTCCACTTATCTCCTTCGTTTTGATCAATTGTCCAGTGCAGAAAGTTCTCTGAAAGCAAAGGTATCAGAGGTAAGTTAGGACATGAGCGCTCAGCAGTATTTCTAGAGCATTCCAGGATGCTGGAGGCATAAAAGTGTGCTTTTAAAGCACAGTTCCTTAAATTCCTTAAAGAATTGGCTGCAGAAGAATACTAGGAAGCTGCTCAGACGAATGCTTGGATGCAGCGTGTTCTTCCGCAGCTCCTGTGCTCGTTTTGACGGGGCTGCCGGTGGCTGGGACTAACGGAGCAATTCTCTGCGCGCCTCAGAAACTTGTCACCGGGAGCAGAATCCCCGCGGTGCTGTCGGTGCCGTCGCACACGAATCTCCCCGGGTGACCCCATGTTTAACGCGAACCGCCTGGGGCGTCAACAGCACAGCGGCCAAGCCCTGGTGACTCGAGTTTTTCCCGGTTTCAGGCGCTGACACATATTTCCCGACACTCGATCCGCCGGGGGAGCTTTCCTGAAAACGCTGGGTCGT
>NW_009694437.1:0-225 GCF_000703405.1 Apaloderma vittatum
GGGATGCGCACCTCGGATTTGTAATTATTTATTAAGTATATTTCCCATAAACAATGCATGAGGTTTGAGTGTAAGCGACAACATTTAGCGACGTGGAAGGAAACCTGGGAGGGCTAATCAAGGGGGAGGGGGGCAGAAAAATAAATAAGAAAAGGGAAAGGAGGGGGGAGAGACGGTGCGGGACCGCCCGGCCGTTGTTTACCCTCGACATCGACCCGAGGGTGG
>NW_009694438.1:0-919 GCF_000703405.1 Apaloderma vittatum
TGGGCTGCGGCTGCCGTGAGGCTTGCTGGCGCTCGGCGTAAGGTATTTCGGGGAGGCGAAGTGGGATCCTCGTGTTGGAAACGCCCCGAGCACCGTGTCGTGGTGGGGTCGTGGGCTCGGAGGCGTCACGTGGGGCTGCGGGGAGAAAATCCTCAGCGGGGACGGCTTCAGGTGCCTCTGAGAGCATTCGAAGTGGAAAGGGCATGGGGGGAAGGTCACCTCCTGCTTTGGGATGAAGAAACGTGGCCACGAAAGGGGCTTCTGCCTTTGTTGGGAATGGTTTTAATTCAGCTCGGGGCCAGGGCTTGTGATGCTGACAAATGCTGCAAAGTCCATCCTGCGATTTTGTGCAGCTCCGGCTGCCGCGGCCGTGTGAAGTCAAGGCTCCTTGCTGGGCTCCCACGTGCCAGGAAATGAAAGCAGAATTAATTAAGATGGGGAATGATCTTAATTTGCTCTGGCTAAATCCCTTTAGCACCGGTAAACCCCAAACATTTGAAGCAAAGATCTTGGTCAGAGCGCGGCCACACCTCTGCCGTCGTTCAGCTGTGGAGAAATCACCCGTGACACATCTCTGAGGGTTGGACTCTGTGGGAGAGTTCTACCAGTTTTACTGGGGTGATTGTCATTTCCTGGTACCAGCCAAACTGGGAAAAGCCCATCTCTTACTGAACTGGATCCCAGCTCACCTGGGATCACCCCGGGACAGCCAGAAGAGTCCAAAATCCAATCTCACGTGTGCTGGCATTCAGTCTGATTGGGACAGCCCCAGGATTTAGCAACACTGCTGGTTTTTCCGTAGGAGAGCAGAAAGCTTTAAGCATCCCTTCTGTGTTTTGGGTTTGTTTTTGTTTTTTTTCTGCTTGTCCCAAAGCGGATCGGGGCGCGGCGCGGCTGTGCTGTCCTGTACCACATCGTA
>NW_009694438.1:973-1219 GCF_000703405.1 Apaloderma vittatum
CCGGAAAAGGCCGGGGGTGGGGGCCAGCCTGTGTCACCGGCCAGGAATACCGGGAGCTCCTGGGCTTTGCTGCTGACAGGAGATGTGCCGGCAGTGCCGGGGCGATGCAGCAATTCCTTGGCGGCCGTCGGAGCCAGCTCTTTGCATTAATGCTCAGGCTTGTGGAAGTACCATTGGTCCCCTCAGGGATGGTGACCTTGGCGTTGGAAGCCTTCCCGATGCTTTGGTGGCCGCCCGGGTCCCATC
>NW_009694439.1:0-231 GCF_000703405.1 Apaloderma vittatum
AGGCGTCGTGGACCCCCGGGCAGCGGCTGCTTCGTTACCGGGGAATGGCACCTGGCGCGCTGCAGCTTGTCCTTCACTCCATGGCCCGAGATCTTGAGGGTTTCCCCTCTATTTGCCTTTATTTTTTAAAAAATTACTTTTATTTTTGGACCCATCTCTTGCGTTGTCCCTCTAACCGGTGACCGGGCTTCGCTTTTCCCCCTCCAGCAGCACTGCTGGGGCTGTTCCGAC
>NW_009694440.1:0-21011 GCF_000703405.1 Apaloderma vittatum
AGACCACGGAGAGATACAAGAAGAAATTTACAGGAAGGACACTAGGCTCCACACCTTGTTAAAAGATGTTTATGTTGAGTCCAGAGATCCACCGGTGAGGGTGAGTATGTCTCCCCGTAGGAGACTTACTGGCATCAGCTTTGTGGTTTTCAAACTCCTTGCAAACTTGTTATAACTGTGTTTGACTCTGGGTCCTGAACATGTTGGCAGATTGTGATTATACAGACTTATAAAAACTTACACAGTCTTCCTTTTTGACATCATGTTGATTTTACTTTGTTTTTCCCCTGAATTTCTGCTTTTCCTTCCTCAGAGAAGAAGGACAGTTGGACAGTTTTTTGCAAAGATGCTGGAGTTTGCCAGAGATCTCTTGTAGAGTTGTTAGAAGCAAAGATTTTGGGACTACTATGGGACTACTATGAGATTGGATGTAGTAGAGGACAAAGACATTAACATTTTAGTGGAGTCTTTAACTACTGATGTTAATGTCATACTGTGCAGAAACTTTTCCTTATGTAGCTTGAGAAGTGCCTTAGTTTTGTTTTTTTCTGCATAATCTTCTGGATTGTTTGGTAGTCCGTTTCCTTGTTGCCAACAGGTGCAGTCTTTGGCTTGGAAGGCAAAGCATGTCCCTTCCCAGTAAAATAGGGTCCAGTCTCCTCTTTTCTACCATGTTATATAGTGTTTTACCTGTTGCATTACTGAACCACTTTATTCTACCTTCTTTATTCCGTAATAACATTTTTAATCACCTAACAATAAAATTTCTAAGTTTTTCTAATTTGCCACTTTCATAGTACTTGTATTCAAGACTAAAAGTATTTAAAAACGCAAACAGGTTTCTGCAGTCTCTCCATGAAGTTTCCAAGTAATCTCTATCCTTAATTTTCATGATAGAGGTTAAGACTCTAATCTCGAAGCGCTAAAGGTCTAATTTCAATGTTTTCTAATATTCATTTGTAAGCCTGTCAAGAGAGATTTGAGAAAAGACAAAGTGGCACAAATCTTAGTGCTTGATTCTGTGCCTGCTCCAAGGTTGCTGCCACAAAAGACTTGCTCTTGTCATGTGTCTGCTTGCAGTTGTTAGGAAGAGCATGATTAATATGTTAGCATGGAGGCTTTGGGACAAAAGTTCATCCATAATCTTCCTACCTTTCATGACGTTGTTCTGAGAATTTCACGCATTGTCTGTGTCAAGGGTTATGGCAGTCACTAAACACTGACAGATGCTCTCTAACTCCTTCCCCAAACGGTAAGGGAATGAGCCAGAGGGACTTAACGTTTGAAATAAAGAAGAACTAAAACAGCTTTAATAAACACTAGTAGTACTAACAGGGAAATGACAAAAATAATGAACTATATACAAATATATACAAACCTGATAGCATCACCACTGGTGCTGCAGAGCAGGTGGCATCAGGGAAGCCCCAGGCTCAGCGGCGGCGGGGGACTGGACACAGGATCTGGATTTGAAAACTCAGCATTGAGATCAAAGGCAGAAGAACAGATAGAGCCCTTCTTGGACCCTGGTTATTGAAGAAGATAGTCTAATCCCCTGTGATCCTTCAGCTTTATACTGAATATGGCATATACGGAATGAAATACTGTTGTTGGTAGCCTACCCTGTCTGTTCCTCACTGGAGGTGAAACCTTTGATTTACTTGTGATCCCTTTTACTTCTCAGCATAGCATACAAGAACCAGCAGTGGCCTTGGTCACTATAGGAGCGAGTATAAGCAAGAGCCTGTCTGCATATCAATCCCAAGCAGTAACTATAAACATCAGGCATTACCACTTCTAGTAGCAGACACTGTCTGCAAGAACATGCTGTTAACTTTAGAAAGTGTGGCCTCGTGGAAAAGACTGAGACAGAAAGTAAAATCACGGAGTAGACTTCATTCTGTGTAGCTCAAACCAGGACAGTACGTGTACATAGCTGTATGTATATTTGATATGTCTATCCATGGGAGTGGAAAAGCACCAACTCCTACGTCCTGAAGTGGGAGATCCCAGAGATGGATCATTTTATTAAGACTTGAAAAAATGTCCGTTATTTGAGCACAGTTTTAGCACAAAGTAAAAGGAAGAAATGGTGACATTCAGACATTCTCTGTAGTTTAGAAACAAACATGAAAGTATAGGTGCTGTAGCATCCACATCAGTTTTCTCAGCTCATCAGTTTTCTCAGCTCAAAGTGTTTATGAGATAATCAGTGACTGTGGACTCTGATAACTTTAAAAGTACTTTTTCTTAAATTCAGGAAAGGTTTTGGTTGTGTCCTTTTTGCAGTGTCTTTCGCTGGTAAAATCTTAAAAACATTATGAGAAAGGCAGAGCTGGTTTGGAAACAGCTTGGAAATATAAAGGAACTTGGGAGAAGAGACTTCATGTATCTGAGCATTGCAGTAGTCAGAGGAATTGAAGTCCATATGATGCTGCAAAATAGTTTCTTTCTGTCCAGTGAATCTAGTTCTCTAGACAGAGCAAAAGAAGGTATATCTCCTAGTTGCAAAACTAAAATCTGAAAATGAAAGGAAAGGGAGAGAGACTATATGAACAAGATTCCCAGTGATACTGGAAGAAGGATGCCAGTTTGTCATATGTTTTGGTTTTTTTCCCTCACCATGAATCAGTACCCAATATTAGGCTTTCTGCATTTACGTTTGGCTACTTTCCTTGTATAAAGGGCTACTGAGTCTGTACAACACTTACAAGTTCCGTGGACAGTAGCTTGTCAGAACTGGGGTGGAGGTTGGCATCATACATAGAATGGCTGTGGAAAAACTGAGGTTTTTGTGATGTCAAGAAGCAAGACTGGCTGAGCTTTTTTTTTTTTTTTGATGCTGTGAAAATGGAGCAAGCTAACAGGAAATGCTGTATTTAGGACGCAGCTTGGCTGCTGCAGTATGCATTGTAAACAGAACTGCTCTTAAGTTCTTTTGGTTTTCCTTCCCACAATTAGGTTGAAGACAGAGGTGGTGAACATCTTCCAAGTAAACTGGAGGAAAAGAGACTTACAAAACTAGGTCACTTGGGAGATCTAGATGTTAAGAGAGTTTCCAAAGGCAAGATTTCCGTTGTGGAGGCTCTGACGCTTCTTAATAATCATAAACTTCATCCTCAAATATGGACTGCAGAGAAAATAGCAGTGGAATACAGTCTGGAACAGAAGGACGTCAACTCGCTTCTGGAATTCTTCATTCCTTTCACTGTGCAAGAGTTTCCTAAAGAAACCAGAAAAGCTATAAAGCCAACATAAAAATAACTACCAAAACCTTGTGTGATGTCACTCGTGTCTTAATTTTACTCTTGGGTATATTTGGTGTCTGTAAAGTGTTGGTGATGTATCATCCAACAGGGCTGCTTCCTTATACCAGTAAGATGTATTCAAGCAACTCAATTCTATCCTTGATTGCTTCAGATAAATGCAGCAATTGTAGGAATCCACTTGTAAACCAGAATATAACTTGTAAGTTGTGTAAGAGCATGCCACACAATTCTGATTATTCCATTCATATTTTATGACCTCAGTTAAAACACACAAGTTCTAGTGAGAACTTTACCTTAAGAGATTGCCTTTTTTATCAGAGGCTTCCTGCCCTTCAGCTAAATCAGCACTCTGTGTGTATTAACTCTATAGTTTCATGTTACAGTGTTCTTTGAAGGACTTGCTGTCACGGTGTGCATATGTGCAAAAGAAATACAACTGTTTGTATAAGAATTGAATAGTATTTATTCTTTGTAAAGAAGGTTAACCACAAGATCATCTGGGAAATCCAGCTGTGTCAAAAAGAAGGTGAAGAGCAAGAAGGCCTCTTTCTGATGCTGAAGCAGTAATAGCTGATGTGTAGCTCCTTTTCCGCTCTATTCTAATTTAGCTTAAATATATACACCGCCCCAGGTTTTGTCAGTCAGTGAATTTGTGAAGAGTGATGATCTAGCAGCAGTCTCTTGCAGCAGTCTGTGGCACCTACTGTATGAGAAATAATGGTTCTTACTATAATCAATAGGTAGCTATGAAACACAGCTGGATCTACTAACTGGACCCACTGGTAGGTCTGTAAGTGTCTGCCTATGCTGTTACAATATCCTCGTCCGAGTTACCCAAATGTGAGCTAGATCAAGTCATACTGACTCACGATAAGCTACCTGTGTGCTACCAGATGGCAGACACCAGCATCTTTTCCGATGGTTAGTAAAGGATGACAAACTGTGAGGTGGTGACAACCTTCCCGATACTGTGACTACTCAGGTCTGTGTAGATAAGGAAGAAGTTTTGTGCTGATGATTTGTAATACTGTGGTGAAAACTGGTTCATGTTTTCCAGATAAGCTGCAGAGAGGGATAATGAGAATTGATACTTAAAAATGCAGTATGGTTGCCTTTGTTCAAAAGAAGCAAACCCCGAAAGTTATGCAGCACTAACATTCCTAGTGTCCATCATCAAATAATTTGAATTTATTAAGCAGGTGGATGTCAGTAGCAGGTCTACAATGAAACTTTCTTTTTAAGAACTTTTCTGCCAGGTCTTATATTTCAGACTTCGGTAAATATCCAAATAAGAAGATGGTTAGTAATGTTAATTCACAGCAAGATTCTTTCCACCTCTCTTAAAATGGAACAAGGTATTTACAGTACAGTTTGTCACAGTGTATTCAAAGTTTTGCTTGATTGATTTGTGAAGCACATAACGCTGTACCTCAGTGGAAGATGACACCCAAGTGCATTGTATAAAAGTTTGAAATCATTGGTCATTGGATGTGTAGATTGGGGGTAGGCTTGTTGTTCTTCCTGCAATGTAACAGGGACAGAGCTGTGCTCTGAAACAAATGCATCTGAGTTGGGTATCTCATTTTTTTTTTGTTTTCCACAAAATACTCTGTTTTATGGAATGTTGCAACAAAAATAGTTTATGGTTTGACTACTGTTCATCCTAATTTAATATTTAAGGTAATATTAAGAAAGCAGCTGTGGAATGCATTTGTTACAGATACTGTTGTTATAACTGAAGATGCTGTCATTTCCTTCTTTAAAAATGAATCTTTAATTAGATACTGGAGTAAATTAAAAACTCACTGCAGTTGGCACCAGACAACAGCTTAACTGTGCCCCTTGACTAACTTGGTATGTGTTTTGGCTTCTTTTGTCTGCCTTTGTGAACTGTTTTGTGGCTACACCATTACAGTACCCTGTGTCACACAGAAAGTCTCTAGAAGCATTATGATACGCTACTGCTCTGATTAACGCTCTTCAGCAGGCATGTGCTTTGGGATGTTTGGTGCTCCTCATGTTCAGTGCTCCAGCCATGGCTTGAGGACAAAATCCTGTGCAGGAATGAGATGTTTACAAAGCTAACCCCAATTCTGGAGCCAGGAGCTTGTCCTCCGAATGTATTGGCTACAGTGGGGAAGCAAGCAGGTCCCACAGCACAGAGGTGGGCCAGAGATCCATCTCCCTGGAAGTAGGTGAGCTCCTGGTGACCTAGAAGGCTCCTCTGGAGCAGGAAACATCTCTGGCACAACGCTTTCACTTCAGGAAAGTCGGATGCAGTTTGCTGTAGGCGCACGGGTTCATCTGCTGTTCTCCTGCCCCACCTGCTGGGCAATGTCAAACCAGCATTGTGAAGGCATTGCCGATGGCATGGGAATACGTACATTTATCTACTCAAATTATCCATAATCTGAATCTTTAGTTTTCACTGTCTCTTCAGATATGGAGCGTTTTACTTGCCTGGAGCTCACAAGAAGATCCAGGAGTGTGAATCTTTGCTCTGGTGGGAAAGCCTGCACCTGATCAAGCACTCTCCAGGCGACCGTCTTGCCTTGTGTAGGCTACCAGCCACAGCCAGCCACAGGGTCCTTGGCAGGTGTGTGCTTAGGCTGTATTCAAGTGAGTATGTTTGAAAATAACACTGTCTTTAGGGACAAGACTATTCTCACTGTTGCATCATTTCTAGAACTGCTTCTTTCCCTTCTTCCAGTTTCAAGGGACTCTTTACTCACCAGTTACCTTGCCTACCTACCAGTTTCTGGTTTTGATGCAATTTCTAACTGGAAGAATTACGGTGTTTTCTTTGCACTTCTAACATTGTTTTGTTTGTGTCCCTTTCTGTCTGTATCCCTTTCCTGTAGCTGTTTGGCTGGCACCTTAAGGAAGAGGTATTCTTCAAGCAACTATTTTGAAGAGGTAATTATGGGGAATTTGTGTGAACCTGAAATTCAGTTTTCTGGTATTCATTTTTCATGTTTCATTGCCATGCATGCGGTGCACCAAATTTAGCCTAATGTTTTAAACTCATATAGAATCGTTGCATTTGGTAGGGAACAACCTGCCTCACTCAAACTCCTTTGTTCCTGCTGAATTAACATAAAAGGTGGGGCAAGTATAAGCTTTGTAAGCACGTAAGGGATTTTCTTCATTTCTAGCAGAAACGATACATGGTTAACAAACTTCCTTGTGTGTGGCATTGGAATGCACTGCCCAGGGAAGTGGTGGAGTCACCGTCCCTGGAGGTGTTTAAGGAGAGGCTGGATGTGGCACTTAGTGCCGTGGTCTGGCCGATGTGGTGGTGTTGGGTCATAGGCTGGACTTGATGATCTCAGAGGTCTTTTCCACCCTCAACAATTCTGTGATTACACTAGTTTTCTAAATGTCACTGAATAAAAGCCAGGGCCACCTTTGACACTGAGACAGAGTATACAGGACAGGCTGAGCCTCATTTGAAAATGAGAATTGAATACCTGGTGAAACATAAAATTGAATTTCCAGGGGAGTTCCAGTGGGTATACGGGAATTCCTGGCTTGATATTTTTTCTGAAAAATATCTCTTTAGGGAAAGTCTCGTAGCTCACTTAGCCATGTTTTCTGAGACATAGTCCTATTCCTCAAGCCTTGTTCTGTCGCTAAGCCTACTCCCAGCCTTCTACAGCAAGTCTTCTCTGCTATGAGAACTTTATGCAGCTGCACGCTTGCTTTTTACTAGCTCACATGCACATGTTGGTTGTATACTGCTCTTTCAGCATCAACAATGTGTTTTATTTCTGCAGAGCTCTCTTGCCTTTTAGGAGTAGTACCTCTGCTGAGGTCAAGATGAGAAGACTGAGCACATGTTTTGCTCTGCAGAACTTATAGATAGGGCAGATTTTCAAAAGGGATGTAGCTTTTCATACATCTTCAAAAGCTGGTCTTCTGGGATGTGTGAAACTAAATAATCACCATGGACAAATCGCAGCTAGGTTCTTGCAGTCTGGTGCCGAGACAGCAAGATTGGAGCTGTGAGGCAGAAAAGAGTTTTAACTCTGCTTTCTGGTTAGTCAGAGAGAACTTCAGTAGAAAAAGTGACCCTTCTGTAGCCTTCCAGCACAGGGAACTTTTAAGCTAGCTCTTTTTACTGAAGGAAAAAAGAAAATTGTGTTTATATACGAGAGATGTGTACAAAACTTACGGAATGGAGTATTTTATTTCTGTATGGAAAAATGGAGTCAAATCTCAAGTAGAGGATCAAAATGCAGAAGTTTAAAAAGGCAGCTGTCTCACCTTGTTTCGTATGAGTGTTGTGCTTTCATGTTTGGGATTGCACGAAGCTTCACCTTTAACTGCTCTGTTCTGGGGTGCCTTTCTAAACAGGAACTTTCTGGTTCTTAATCAGGTGGTGTCAGTGTTGAACTGACAGCAGGGGAGGCCTGACCAGTGCAGGTGAGCTTCAAGTGCAAACAGATTTCGGCACTTGAGACTGCAGCCATTGTATGCTGACTGATGTGCTATTAGCAATCAAAACACTGTGTCGGTGTCTGTGGTTATTAGATCTGACTCCAGCAATCTACAAGTCTAATGGGATTCTGTAACCTTCCACAGTTTAGGTACTGCTGTGGTGTTATCAGAGCTAACTGTGTTCAGCTAACCAAACCCCTCCCAAACCATGGATTAATTTCTCTTAGAAACTTAACATTATTTTTCTTGGTCTGAAACACAGGCTTAGATTTATAGGAGGTGACAGCAATGTAAGGTAACAGCAGCATATCTGTAGCATGTTGGAGGGAAAGCACTGCAGAAGTTCCATCAGCTCTGTGGGCTGGAACAGGGTTTGGTGTGCCTGCTGAGAATTTAAAGAATAAATCTACCAAGGTGGTTCTTCTGTAACTGCTGTGCAAAATCCCTTTGAGTGTTGGTTACTTCAATAGCTGAAGCTCTGTCTTCAGGTGAGATGTTTTGACCTATTGAAGGGAGTTGTTCTCATGGAATCATGGAATCATAGAATGTTAGGGGTTGGAAGGGACCTCTAGAGATCATCTAGTCCAACCCTCCTGCCAGAGCAGGATCCCCTAGGGCAGCCACACAGGAACGTGTCCAGGTGGGTTTTGAAAGTCTCCAGAGAAGGAGACTTCACAACCTCTCTGGGCAGCCTGTGCCAGTGCTCTGTCACCCTCACAGTAAAGAAGTTTCTCCTCATGTTGAGGTAGAACTTCCTGTGTTCTAGCTTACGTTCATTATTTCTTGTCCTATTACTGGGCACCACTGTGAGGAGACCAGCATCTGCCGCTTGACACCCACCCCTCAGATATTTGTATACGTTAATAAGGTGCTCTCTCAACCTTCTCTTTTCAAGACTAAAACAGCCCCAGTTCTCTCAATCTCTCTTCATAGGAGAGATGTTCAAATCCCTTAATCATCCTCCTAGCTCTCCAGTGGCCTCTCTCCAGTAGATCCCTGTCTCTCTTGAATTGGGGAGCCCAAAACAGGACATAGTATTCCAGGTGCGATCTCACCAGGGCAGAGTAGAGGGGGAGCAGAACCTCCGTAGACCTGCTGGGGACACTTTTCTTAATGCACCCCAGGATCCCATTGGCCCTCTTGGCTGCAATGACACACTGTTGTCCTATGGACAACTTAATTGTCCCCTAGGACTCCAAGGTCTTTCTCCAAGAGGCTGCTTTCCAGCAGAGTGACCTCTAATCTGTACTGGTGCCTGGTATTATTCCTCCCCAGATGCAGGATTCTACACTTGTCCTTACTGAACTTCATGAGGTTCATCTCCACAGGAGTGAAGTGACCAGGGGCAGGATAGACCCCATAAAGAATTCTTTGCATGGAAATGGAAAATGTGTCATGTCTTGTAGGACTGAAGCTCTCAGGCCACTACTTTTTAGAAAGCTGAGGAAGGTGATGGTGTGGCTGGAGGAATCCCTACCGTTGACATAGTCGCCAAGTAGCAGCTAAACCTGTGAGATGAGTTCACACAGGCAATAAGGGATCCAGCTGCTGATGAGCTGCAAATGGTGAAAACTAGATTTGCTTCTGCCAGGGGCTGCTGTAACTGGAAGCCTAAATCTGAAGTCACAGCTGGGAGCTCAGCTTGTGTGGGAGACATCCAGGCTGTGCAGAAAGGACAACAGCACTGGCAACTTGGGTGCAGCTGGGAGTGCTGAGCTGGTTATAATTGCCTATGTTGGCAAATGGGAAAAGACGTAGAGTATTCAGAGCATCTTCTCTGGACTAAAGTATGCCCTGTTACTAATTGTACAGGGCTTTGTTCCTAGGAAGATCAACACAGCGCAGTTCATGACACAAGCAGTTCTGACTCCACCCAGGCCATGTGTTGGGTGGGAAGCAGGGGCAGAGCGCTGTAAGCCTCCAGAGCCAGAACTGTGTTGAGCTGCCGTATGGACAGGTCTATTTGGAGTAGTACCTTGCATGCATGTCACACTTGATTGCCTTCTGTTTCAGTCTCTTGTGTTTGCAACACAGTGCTGTATCCTAAAGAATGCCACAGGCTTGACGGTTAGGTCTGCCCTTTTCAAGTGGGGATGTGTATTTGCACCCCCTTTAAGATGAAATGTTAGGTAGAGCTTAGCTTTGCTCTCTCCATCACCCCCCAAAGCTGGAAAATATGGATCTTAATTAGTTGCATAATTCCTCCACACCATGAATTTCCTTCCTGAGCACCAAGAGTAGCAGAGCTTGAGTCCCTCTCAGTGGAGCTGAGGTGAGGAATTGCTGGGTGGGTGCAGGAAGGGCTCGCTGTGCTCAGAGAGGGAAGCTTGCTTGTTCCTTGCTGCTCCTACACCTGTTCTCAGCACTACAGCCACCTCCTCTTCTTTTGCCAACTCAGGCAACTGGCAGACCCCTTTATGAACCATTTTAATTCATTAATGTGGCAGAAAACAAATCAAAGCAGGTATAGTTAAAACTGAGAATCAGAAGCAGTCTTTATCTTCGAAGCATCAGTGGCTTTTCTTGGGCTGGAGCCAGCATATATTCAGCTTACTTCTATTATCAGCCATGTCTGCTGGGGGAAACAAGTTATTGAAATTGGGTATGTTTTTTGTGCACAATTCAGGGGCAAAAAACACCAGGCAAAAGTCTGCGAATTTTTGAGATACATTACCCCCAAAGTAACTTGATTTGGGATGAGAAAAGCATATTATAAACTTTTTTTAATATTGCAATAAAATATTTTGACACGGTGTTGGGAGATGACATTTACTTCTAAGAACAGTTCAAACTGAATGCAAAATATTTTGTTCAGACACCAAAGATACCTCTTGTTTTGCCAAATAATGAGGATTTATTTTTCCTTTGGTCAGTCTCAAAAAGAAATGCTAAGGCTTTTATTAAACAAAAGTTTGTCCCATTCTAGTTACTAGTTACCTAAATCGAGTCCTCCCACTCTGTGTGCTGCTTTGTTGATGTGGATTATCCGTCAGGTTTCTAGTCTTGTTTCATAGATAGGCAATTAACTGTACAATGAGTGAGACTGATTTACTGTCTACTAAGAGATACAGTGAAACTGGAATAAATAGAAAGTAAGTGCATTGCATAGCGATGAATCAAAGCAAAACAGGCTACTGAAGATGTCTTTAGGAAGAAATAATGCCACTCTATTGGCTTTGCTCCTTCACAGAGGAAGAAAGTGGAGATAAATTTCATACTGAGTTCTGCCTTTCTCAATTAGCTGTCACCAGTTAAAGATTTCCTATGTGGGAATGAATTCACAGTTGTCGTCACTTAACAAAGATAAATTCTATCAGCAGACACAGTATCTCAATATTAAACTTTTTTCCTATATTGCAAAGTTCTCATTAACATAGCAATTTGAGAAATTGAGACATTTTTCTTGTGCCTCTCTTAATAGGTTGACATTTAATCATGGTTTCTTAACCCTTTTGCAAGAAATGTACTAATTTGTCTATTTTGAATAAAAATTACTGGAATTTTATCATGAACACATAGCTGTGATTCAAAGCTGAGAAGATACTACAAAAAAGCAAGTCTGTTCCTTCACAAGTTACAAAAATACCTGTTTATAATGTACAGGTTTCATGACATACATAATTCTCCAGCCTCCAGAAAGCAGTAAAACTGTGGTAATTTGGAGACACCGTGAGGAAAAAACCCCATAGTTTTACTGACAGAGCACTGTAGGAAACCCTTGCTGGACTTTTATCCTCAAAATCTTGTGTTTTCTGTAATTCTGCTGCTGTGGAACTTGTTACCAAATTCACCCCTTGCTACAATATCAGACTCCAGTATACAACATTTAATTTTGCTTAAAAAGTGTAATTAGTTCTCAGCCAAGAACAAAAGCTTGAACTGGGTGTAACTATGCTACTCAATTCCCCTGGAGTTTGTTGCAGCCTAAACCAATACTTTCAGAAATATGACCTGCTCCTTCTGTCTTAGCTGCTAGATACTTCTGAAAACAAAAGATGAAAATCTAAATGTAGTTGAAGTCAAAGTGCAGAACACAGTATTAATATAAATTACTTAGAGCTTTTATTGTGCTATTACTCTTTTCTGTCTTGAATGTAACCCAAACTCTGTGACAATTTCTGTGGTTTTAAAAATATGAAAGGCCTTTGTAAAAATAATCTTTTATCTTTGATGAAATGATAGCACCTCCTTTACCTTCCCCTGCACAGATCATCTTGGCTTCCTAAATGAGGGAGAAAAACAGTAGACAAATAGATTCAAATGTCAGAAAGAAGAATGTGTCATGAAGGATTTTTAAATGTTATGTCTTTTCTGCACTGGGTACTAGACGTGGATAAGTTGAATTTGTGCAGTCTTGATTAAAGAGTTGTTTGAAGTGGAAGACAACTTGAATCTGAACTAACTTCATATGCTGCTGGTTTCAAGTTATTTCCATGATAAGGAAAAATGATTACTTAAAGAGATAAAAAACTAGCGTGCATTCCAATTTGTCAAACCGTTTCTATGGCTGCAGAGTAGTATCAAAAGATTCGGCTTAAAAAATGTGGCTTAAAGATGAGCAAACGGCTTATCTGTTACATCCCTTCACTAGATACACTAGGCAAACACGGAGTTCCAGGCTGCGGAGGAGATAGAGGCAGATGGTTTTGTTGCTGTATCCTTGCAAATAATGCCTCTTCCTGAATAAAACTTTTCCCCAAAGCCCAGCCAAGCTCTGCAGGTGGCAGAGCTTTCAAGTGTCCCCAGAGATATATGAGAGTATAATGAGATTTATACAGCAGGGGCTCAGGGGACCTGATTGCATCGTTTGGGAAGGTGACTTACCAGGATGCACCTCAATGTAAACTGTGAAAACAAGTATAATATGTTTTGGTTGTGTTCTGCAAGGACACTTCACCCCATAGTTTTTAGAGATGTTATCACGTAAAACATTACTTAATTTACTGCTATGTTTTCTCTGGTTTATCATTAGGAATAATATTGTCTTATTTTTTTTCTAAGGTCTGCGAGCAGAAGAGTGGGAATAAAAAAATTATAGGTATAATATGAGAAATTAACATTGGCTTTTCCTAGGCATGTTTCTTTACATACGCGTCTCTTGCCGTACTACAATAATATTTCCATTTCACATTTTAATTTTACTTGTAAAATTGCAGATCATTAGAAGCATCTATAACTTCTATAATACTTCTAGAGCTATCCTTAGTCCATGAAAGTTAGACAAAGGCAATTGCTCTCGCATAACGAGTACTGCAATCTTACTGATGTACAGGAGCTGGATGACAATTTTAACAGGGGCTGGGAAACATCCAAGTCAAGTGCAGTTTGCCATCTAGGCATTGAGGATCTAATGCTTATAGGCATGAGGAATGATCTTAGTGGAAGAAGAAGAACTGAGCATTTCATTTGGGAAGGAGGTAGGCCATTTGCCACATCAGCACACTGGGCACCAAGTTGTAAACAGTTTTGTATTAATAGAATCACACAATAATTTAGATTGAAAGGCAATAATTTATCTTGTGCAGTTGAGCTTTGAATACTTCCAAGGCTGGAAATTCCACAACTTGGGCAACCCGTTCCAGTGCTTAACCATCTTCATGGGAGAAGTAGTTTCTTTACAGTTACACAAAATCTCCTGTTGCAATTTCTGACTCTGACCCATTGTTGCTCCGCTGCATGCCTCTGGGAAGGGTGACTCCATATTGCCTAAGCCTGGACAAGTATCTCAGCATCACCCGAACATTAAACAATATGGGGAAAGAAACATGATTCCATCCATTCGTGCTTTACTCCTTCACTTGGAACACCATCCTTCCTGTTCCTACTGGAAGCTAATTCTGCCACCTCATCTGTAAGGCATAAGTGGAGAGAAAAGGTACTAAAACTCAGCTTAAAAGACAACGGAATCATTCAACAGAATACAAATGTAAAATTTAAGGATTATTCCTGTGATGATAACACCATCGTTCTTCCTGCCAGCTTGCATGTTTTCTCTGTATATATCTTAGTACCAGGTAAATGCATTTGTCTCTGGAAAGCAGCAGTCAGGGCTTTGGGTGGGAGAACAGGAAAACAAGAGCGAAAATCCAACCAAAACTTAGCCTTGTTTTTGCTCTGTGGCTGACTGATGGAAATAATATTGTCTTATTTTATTTAATGAACAGTAATGTAGAAAAATTATATGTAAGCTTACAACCGCTTCTCTTCCCTTAGTAATTCCTCTGTAGTAACATTTTCTGGTAATAAGGTTACAGGAGCCACATTACAGTCAGAGCACTTTATGAAAGGAATTGTTTCCATTTATTGCATGCTTAAAACGTCTGTAGTTGTTACTGATTTTCCAGGGCCTCAAACTTTATGAAATAGTTGGAAACAAGACTGTTGTAGATCAGCTTTGTAACTTATGATGTTTTGATTATTTTGATGACATTGATACATAGGCACAAGCAAGTTGACAAGTCCATATTTTCAGAAACATACCACACAAAAAATTGCACACCATTTCTTAATGCCTCAGCTCTGCATCAGACATATGAAGAAATCTGACTGCAGTGACTGACACGTCTGGGTTTTTGATCATTGGCTTAGCAGCAAACACCATGATATCACTGAAATCAGGCCAGGAAGACTCTCTGATGGTCTGTGGCACATACATGTTTGCATTTCTGGTAAGTGTTCATCTTAAGCTCAAGTCAGTGATTAAAAAAGCTGAAAATTTCCAACCTGTCCCAAGAGGACTGTGGAAGAACTGGTGCGCTCAACCAGGAGGGCACTGTTATACTCATCAAGGGAATGGAATGAGATAGATCCTCAAGTCCTGATCCTGCAGCTTAGATATGTGACTATTTATTTATGTAAGTAAATAAAGTCAAGTTTCCACAACAGAAATGATGCATGTGATCAAAAATATGCATAATTAGGTCTTAAGATTAGCTCTGAGGCTTCCATAAATTTCTCAGAAACAATGCTAGTTCGGTTAAGATTCTGTTGTTCACCTTTTTTTTTGTCTCATGAATGAAAAACATGAAATATACTTTCCTATGAAAGTGTGAAGTGGTACCCTGGGAAGATTTCCAAGTACTAAAAGGCATGATAATGCTCTAATCATATGCTATTGATCTGACCATGTGAGAGCACCCTTAAAGTACAGATGATCTTAATAAAGTCAATTAGTCTAACACCCTAGAGACCTCCTTTTAACACACAGTGATACAGCATTACGCTATGTTATGAAGTCCGGAGACACTGTAAATCCTGAGTCAGTAAATGACTTAAAAGAGAACTTTAAAAAGAGAAAAAACACACGTTGCGTACAGACAAATACAATTTATTTCTGCGCAATGGAGAGAGCCAACTACACACAGAATATTATCATTCTAGTATTAGTGTAATAGCTTAGACTCTGAGAGCAGTCTAAGCTTACTCAAGTGGGCTAAGGTACATTTGGAAAGACATAATATTCCAGTTCTTTTTTACAGTCTTCCAAGAGAGACGCTAAAATCTCTGGATCATCAACTTGTGCTGTGTCAGATAGTGTCTCTGTTGTGTGGGTCAGTTAGATACCAGGTAGGTATAAAGGCATTTCACCTGCCTGTACTGAGGAAAGGATCTGCTAGTGAGATGAAAAAGAAGTGTGGTCAGCAGGTCAAGGGAGGTGATTCTCTCCCTCTGCTCTGCTCTGGTGAGACCCCAGCTACAGTACTGCATTCAGTTCCAGGGGCCCCAACATAAAAAGAACTCGAACTGGCTCAAAAGGGTCCAGAGGAGGACCACAGAGTTGATCAGGGGGCTGGAACACCTCTCCTGTGAAGAAAGACTGAGAGAGTTGGGCTGTTCAGCCTTAAGAAGAGAAGGCTATGGGGAGACCTTATTGCAGCCTTTCAAGGCTTAAAGCAGGCCTGTAGGAATAATGGGGGACAATCTTTTGAGCAGAGCCTATTGCAAAGGACAAAGAGTAATGGTTTTAAACTAAAAGAGGGTAGATTCAGACTAGATACAAGGAAATAATTTTTTTTACAATGGGGGTGGTGAAACACTGGCACAGGTTGCCCAGAGAGGTGGTGGAGGCCCCATCCCTGGAGACATTCAAGGTCAGACTTGCTGGGGCTCTGAGCAACCTGATCTAAAGATGTCCCTGCTCACTGCAGGGCAGTTAGACTAGATGACCTTTACAGGTCCCTTCCAATCCAACACATTCTATGATTCTACAAAGTTGGCCTATTTAATGTGTACCAACATTAACTGGAAACCAGCAACACTTCCTTTTCGTTCATTATAAATAAATTGGATCCTCATCCAGATTTGCCACACAGGGTAGATATCAAAGATTTATATAATATTGTTTAGTGTTTAGAAAATATTTAATCATCTCTGTAGAATACAATTTGCATTATTCCCATTTTTCATGCCAACATGATTTGTATGGCAGCCAACATATGCAAATTAGAGAAATTCCCTAATTATTTTTTGTCATTGTGTTGCCCTAACATGACTTAAAATGTACAGCTTAATATATTATATGTATTAAAATTGCTTCTACTTCCCATTGTATACCAGGGAGTAATTTGCTATTAACAGCAAGTGTTTACAACAATCTTTAGATGCTCATACTCTAATTAAAGTTAACATCCAACATGTTGGCCAAGGATGAGTCATACTTCATAACAGCTCTACAGGGAAGGAGATCTGAGTTGTGTATTCTTTTGAAGCAATGGCCAACAAGAAAAATTGTTCTTTTTTTTGTGAAAGGTATTTTGTGCTGCTTATTGCATGCCTAAAGGATTGATTAGTGAACATGAAAGTGTGAAGACTGGGCATACATACTGCATGGGACAAGGATGGCAGCTGCAATGGAAGGGCTGGAAGGAGGGCTCTTTGAAAACTTGCTTGATTAGGTTTTGTTGCTAAGCACAAAGCCTCCTCTATGTGCATTTTTATCACTCAGGAACAAGGTACCAGCACATGCCATCCTAGTTACCATGGTTTCCATTCAGCCACAGTGCCCTCTCGGAAAAGAAACAACTTCAGTTTTATATTCATTTCCTATATTCCTTTGGTATTTTAAACCCAGAATTGCAGTGTGAATTATCTACGGACAGATCATCACGATACAGTTCTCGAACACGTTATGTACTTTCCCAGACCTAACAGCATCTCCTCTCACCCCAGAGAGGTTTGGAAATAAACACCCTCGCAGAGATGCCTTTTGTCAAAGAGCGCTGAACCTTTTGAACATCGCAGGTTATGACGCACCGTGACAGTGAATGGATTGTGCACTTCCAGCCTGGCGCCAGATGGTACCGTCACGTCACTGGTGATGAACTGAGGGCTTGGAAGAGGCTGCCGGGAACCTCCAGCAGCCACTGCTGGTGTCCTGCTCCGCTGCCAGGAGGGCATGCTTCACCACCCTGATGATCGAGGTGAAGAAGAAAGATCCCCAGTATGAGGGCAGTCCCCTCTGAAAAGGAGAAGTTACTTGTATTCTCATAAGAACGACAGTGTTTTGAACACTGGGATTATTCTGATATTCTTATATTCAGTGATTATTCTGCTCCTTTCAACAGCTCCCAAAAGTGCAATGCACAGGGACCCGGGGTCTAGCAAGGCCTCTTGAGGTCTCTAGCTATCTTTAAGTCACACAACATGCAGTGTGATACTTTCCTAGGAGAGTCTACAGTAATTTAGTCTGGACCATACAGAATACATGCAAAGAAGCAAAATACAAAAGGGAGTAATGCTATCTGAACAATAGCCAATGTTCTCATTTTTGTCTGAATCTTCAGATTTTCCATGCAGCCATGACGTTCTCAGTGTGTGATGAACCAGCAAATTGCATGCAAAATGACATAGGAAATATGTCAAGACAGATAGGATAATCTCTTTGTTTATTTATAAATGAGTGTTGAAAAAAAACAAGAGTGAAATAATTAGCAGTACAAAAGCTAATTTCAGTAGGCTTCAGAGTCAGATCACAATCACTGAAACATCTTCATGATTTTCTGACATATCACCATTTCTGACTTCCTACATATCCTAAAATACCTGTGAAATGAGGCTTCAGTTACACTTGTCACTAGGAAACTGAAACGAAAGACTCCCTACTCTAGACGTCCTCCTTTCTCCCACCTCTATAGCTGATTAGAGCTGTGGTAAATCTGTAGTAAATAACCACTGGAAAATGTTGACAAGTTAATTGGGCTCATAACTGCGAAGGCAATGAGACATTTCTGCAACTGTTTAGATCAGCTTTTTCAGAAGTAAGTCAGTTACAAGGGCAACACGTTTAATTCTACAAAGAACACATGGAGAATAAATCAACTTTCAGGCTTGAATTACAGTGCAGGAGGGATAATTACCATAGCAGAACATGTACTTAGAAACAAAACCCTTTTGTAGTGCACAAACACCTGGAACAGAATTACACTGAAAATGAGTGTTGAGTATCGAAAAAATATAAAATAGGAACATTGACTAAAACAGTTATACCACTTTGAGCTATGAGAATTTCTGTTCTCAGCACGAATGGAGAAGGGCAGCTTTGAACAGACTTCCAAAACATATTGAGGTGGTGCTGATGGTTCACTCAGCATCCATTTGTTCCCCAAAGCCAATAAAAATTATGGAGCTGCCTGCATCTATTTGTTTCACAGCCCCATATGCCTGGTAGGCAGATGACACACATGTTCAGTCTGGAAGATCTGCTTCAGTTAGAAATGTATAAAAATCAGAGCAACTTTTATAATGATTAGAAGTCATATCAAAAGCCTAAGGTGAGCCTTAAGATCTGGATCAACAGAACCGACCTCTTTTACATAACTGCCCCAAACCAAATTTTGCTATATTTGTCTTTAGCTAAGTACAAATTAGTAATTTGTTCTTCTTGGTACATACATTCTCAGATATTATAAACCTGTTACCTCATTTAAAATCTAGTGATAGTATATGGTATGCTAATTAAAATGTGTATGACATTTCAAGTCTATCTAGGTAAAGTAAACTCAGGCAAGTGATTTGGTGAATTACTGAGTTTTACAAAAATCTTACCTGTTATAAAAGCTTGATTTCCTTGTTCAGCATGCTACTGAATGTTCATATTAATTGAGGCCACTTCAGAATAAAAGACACTCTTTTGAAAAAAAAACCAAAAACCATCCTCACTTTGGAGTCATCTAATCCGTATGAGTTTGTTGGAGTTTTCTTGGAATGCAGAATGAGGCTATAAAAAATCGAAGTTATTTATCATTTACAACAGCTACGAAGAGCTAGGAATTACACAAGAAAAATCTTGTGTCACAATTACCAAGAACTGTATTATTGCCCTCGAGCATCAGGGAATTTTAAAAGGAATATGGTGTTCATGAGGTTTATTTGATTTTCAAATACTGAACCTTTGCTGCAGACTTTTAATCTTTTCTCTACAATCATAAGGCTTAGAAGCTTCTGTGACAAAAAAAGAAAGCAGGCAAGCTTTTCATCCACTAGCAGGACTGAAGAAATTAAAATATTGAGAGAAGAAAAAGGTAATATATTTTTTCTCTCTGAGAAAAAAATAAGTGAGTTAATGTAAAATCCGTGACATCTTAATCAAATATTGAGAAGGAGGAAGGTTTTCCAGCATATAATTATGCATTTTCTTCAATATTTTTTCTTATAATTTTCTTAAATTAGGAAAACAGCCAGTAGCTCATATGTTCTACCTACAGATGGAATTATACAACAGATATCCAGAAACCACGCTGCTGATCCAGCATACAATGTATTATTGTTGACAGAGAATAATTACAATTTTTCTACTCAAGAAAAGATTGCTTTTTAGAGATGCATGATATAATCCCATATATCATCTGTATACCACTTTGCATTAACAGTAAATAAAAGTATTATATAAATCTACAGTGTTGGTGTTTGTTATGAAAGGCCCTCAGTATATTACCAAAGGAGTTTTTGTTTAAACTAACTGATCTTTATTTCCTCTGAATTATTCCAGAGCAAATTATGTCTTTCAATGGTTTATGATTATTCTGAATTCTTCCTTTATCCTTATTTTCATACTTTTTATAGTCTTAGACACGACCACTGTGATGATCTAATGTGACCTAAAATAAAGTGATGTAATTCTTCTTTAATTTCATATTTCTTTGAAATAGAAAATAAGCTTTAGGGAAAAAAACCCAAACCCACTATTGGTCAGACAATTTCAAGTGAGAGACAGTCCTGCATAATCCTTAGAAAATAAGCACAGTGATTTACAACCTTCGTGGTTCAAGACTGAGTTCTACTTCTAGAATGTTTGTGGTAAGCTTTCAACCATTTACTGCCTCTTCTTTAACCAAAGGTTATGGTACTGCAGACCAACCGTATTCCCCATGAAGTTACTTTGTGATTTAGTAGTGTAACTATGTCATCTCTGTGACACATATACAAAGAAATGCACACAGTATTAGTCCATCAGTTGTTGAAGAAGGATAGGAAATACCTCTAGAACTATTGTCAGGAAAATGACAGGCTTACTCAAAATATCAACTATTCCAAAAACAATGCTCACGGTAACTCTAACATGAATCCTGCCCTGTTCATTCTGTTGAGGAAAAACACCCTGGAGGCTGTAGAAGTCGTTTTGTTTTCGCACCCCGCAGAATGTTCTGAGACCTACTGTATCTCTTAAGTACACGGATGTTATCATGTCAAGCTGTGACTGAAATATTTTCTATTAAGGCTGCAGCTAACACTATGAAACGATGGACCTGTTTCATTTCTAGCTTCTGTATATGTCCCTGTAGGCTGGAACTTTGGAATGAGGGCACTAACTGGCTTTCAGGAATGTGTAGCTACTTGTGCACTACCAGTCCTGCAAGCCAGTGCTTCTCTTAATGTTTAATTAAATTGTGGAACTCATCACTGTGAGATGTCATGGAGGTCAAAAGCGTAAGTAGATTAAAAAGAAGTAAAAAAAAAAACCAACCAAACCAAAACCACACTGAAGTGAAAGTCCATGTACAGCTGTTAAACATAGCAGTTGAGATGTAACATCTTCTAGGAATAACAAATGATTTAGGAAGTCCATAAGTCTTGAGACAGGGACCTACTGGAAAGAGTCCAACGGAGAGCTAGGAGGATGATTAAGGGACTTGAACATCTCTCCTAGGAAGAGAGACTGAGAGAACTGGGGCTGTTTAGCCTTGAAAGGAGATGGCTGAGAGGGGACCTTATTAATGTATAGAAATATCTGAGGGGTGGGTGTCAAGGGGAAGGGGACAATCACAGAATCACAAGATGTCAGGGGCTGGAAGGGACCTCAAAAGA
>NW_009694441.1:0-502 GCF_000703405.1 Apaloderma vittatum
CGAGGAAGAGGAAGGGAAAACCCAACAAATCTCCGCCATCGTGCACGCAGCAGCGTTTTTGCATGCGTGTTTTATCGGCAAAGGGGGATACCCCATCCCTTCACCCCTCGTTGCTAGAGCAGGTCTGGTGATGCCATGCACACACAGGGTTGTGGAAAGCTGAGGAAAAGTAATTCCCCAGGGAAACTGCTGGCTGCAAGAGGGGGGTGCGTGGTCACTGTCCTGGCTGGAAAACACTGCCATCCTCCCTCATGCCCTGCCCAGCTCGCGGGAAACCCCTGAGGGGTCGTCATCCCGAAAACAAGTGAGCGGGAGAGACCGAGGAATTTGATCACGAGCCAGAAAATTCCCTGTGGCACCTGGAGCCCAGCCAAAAGTGGGAAAACCCCTGATTACTGGGCTGGGATGAAGCCTCAGCTGTTTCCAGCAAGGGGGAGGACAAATTCGGGAGCCCACAAGAACGAGCACACATGGCATCGACCCAAACACCGCCGAGGTCCCC
>NW_009694441.1:594-1341 GCF_000703405.1 Apaloderma vittatum
TCCACGCCAGCCCGTGCCCCACTGTCACTCAGTGCTGGCAATGCAGCCGTGGGATGGCAGAAACCCAGGTTATTCCTCCTTTCCCAAACAGCCCTATGAATCCCAGGGAATCCACGGAATCTGGGGGATCCGGCAGCCCCAGCTCCACATCTACAGAGCCTGGTGCTCTCCATCACGCCGCCAGTTTTTCACGATGACGGCTTCTCCCAGCCCTCACCTGGGAGCCAGCGGGATGGGATGCCTGCTGGTGCAAAGGGATGAGTCCCTGAGCGGATGTGTCCGGAACACGCAGGATAAGGAGGGAAGGAGACAAAGGAGCTGCCCCTGGGACATGCTGGTGACAACGCCCATGCAAGCTATGAGCGGCCGGCCCTGCCAGCCAGGTCAGCCGTGCCTGCGGGCTACGGGGTTAAGCCCAACCTGATGGGTTAGGTCTATTTTAAGGTGCTGGGTGTCAACCAGCTGACGGTCAGCTTCCAGTTGCTGAGCGGTTTTTAAGGGGATCAAGGAGTGACGCATTGAACGCCCAAATTGCATCCCATCACGCTTCATCTCGCCCCACGGCTCCGCACCCACTGTGGCCCCGCACGCTGCAGCATCCGTCCCCTTCACCCTCCAACCCCTCCTCCTCCCTTAGCACCAGAGCTGAAACCCAGCACCTTCAAAGTTTAACCTACCATCAATTCCCAGCAAGGTGGGGTGTTTGTTTTGTTGTAACTGAAAGGACAGAGGGGGAAAAAAAAAAAA
>NW_009694441.1:1390-1875 GCF_000703405.1 Apaloderma vittatum
CGCAACCAACGCAAAGGATGCCAGCCACGAAAATACAACTGAGATTGGAGCATCTCCTTGTCTGGCTGGTGGAAGACACTTAAAAATAAATTAAACCCCACTGAAGTGCCAAGTGTGCTGGCTGAGAGAGCTCCTGCACTATTTAAAAACAAGAACCTCCCTGAAAAACAGTGTTCCGGCCTCCTAATAACCTTAATCGCTCCCGACGGCCTCAAGAACCAGGTTTAATGCCACGACTGTGTTGTGTTTGCTTTTCAGTCTGCTTTATCTCACACGGCACCTTGAGCTCGGCTCAAGTGACGAAATCCCAGTTCCTCCAAAATTCGCCCCCGAAACCTCAGCAATCATAAACTTCAGCTCCCAAAACGGTGAGACCTGAGCTGGGGAAAAACCCGGCGCTGGCAGAGCAGCATCCCGCCGCTGGAAACCCCCGCTAAAAACGGGAAAGCTCCGCAGTGCCCTTTGCACTCGACAGCTAGCAGGGC
>NW_009694441.1:2068-5785 GCF_000703405.1 Apaloderma vittatum
AAAAGCGCCACCAGCTTAGCTCCTCAGCAATTAATAATAATAATAATTATTAATAAAAGACCCAAATCTGCAGGAATTGGCCAAGAAGGTGACAACCACTGTATCAACTTCAGCTTTGCAAGGGCCAGCACGGGGCAATGACGCCCATCACAGGCCCAGGATCTCTCACTGGTCAGTACTTTGCTTTTACAGGTGTGGGTAAGAGTGTCCTCACCCTTCCCAAACCCCAAACCCAGCATCGGGGGTAGATGTCTTTGCTGCAGCAGGCTAAATCAAACGCGGTTTTGTGGCAGCTGCCCCTATTTGGTCTCACTCAGCCCATGGAATATTGCTGAAATTTAGTCAGGACGATTTCCAAGAATTACCTCTTGCGATTTACGCTCTCCTTGGGGTTTCCCTGCTCAGCTCCAAGACCTCCAGCCATTTTTACCACATCTGGGACTCTTTTTCAGCCCAGAGAGGAGCTCATGGCTTCTCCTCCCCACCTCTCACTATGACCATTAGCACCAGAATGCTTTCTTCTCTCCAAGAAACAAACTCTCTCTCTTATCAAGCCTCAGTTATGATGCTGGAGTAGAAACAGCCTTTTCCAGCTAAGCTCACCTGTACAAAAGGTGTGAAATCAGTGCTTACAGAGAAACTCCCCACCAAAACAGGTGGGAATTCAGGTATAAATGTGACATCAGCTTTGCCTTAGTTGACATCACCTATGTCTTGGTGGACGTCATCTATGCCTTGGTCTCCTGAGCACAACAGTCCATGCACCAGCTCAGCTTTCCCGTGCACAGGGTGCTCCAGCAGCCTCTGCTGCCTGGCTGAGGCAGGACAAAAAGTGGGAGGAAGCTTCTCCCCAAATTCCTGCACACAGACCAGAGGATGCTGCTGGACACACAGACGAACTCAAGAGGAGCTACAGTCAAAGCTCCTCAGGCCATCTCTCTTGACTGCTCGCAGCTCCCGTTTCCAGCAACCAAAACATTAAATATTAAGCAAAGAGAGTTAATCTATAGCTGGAATATTGACACAAAGTGGAGGAGGGGAGAAGAAAAAGATAAATAGACATTTTTTGGAGGGGAGGAAAAAAAAAATAAAATCAATGTGCCCCTTCAGGCTGCCCCGCTGGTGCTTGCCAGATCTCCTCCAACCACAGCACCGGGGATGAGTTTGGAAGAACAAGATGCACCGAGCAGTGCTGCTGTCCCAGCTCTACCCGGGTAGACGGAGCACCCCACTGGGACCCTTGGGTGGCTCCGGCGCGAGTGGGACCTCCTCGGCTGAGGGCAGAACCCTGTCCCGGGACAGGCTCACGTCTCTAAACTCAGGGGAAGACATAAGCAGCGGCAGAGCGCCCATCCATTTAAAAGGGTCGATGTTCAGTTAACGTGCACCCGGGCTCAAACCAGCTTTTGGAGCCGGGAAGACGAGAGCGCTGGGATGGCTCATCCATCCCTCGGCACCAGAACAAGCCTTGCACAACCAGAGGGGAATGTCACCATCCACCACCCAGCAAACACTTTCAAGCATCACTCAACACCTCTCCAGCAAAGACCGGTATTTTTTTTTCCCCTGACTGAGCGCTCACATGTATATTTTTTTTTTCATTCCGGTCTCAGCAATCCCCTCCAGTCCTCCGCTCCCCCCCGAAAGAAAACAAATCCGAAAGCACAGAGTGTGCCTTGCAAAACTCCCAGCTCCGGCGTCCCGCGGCGAAGGGGCACGCGGTGGTCCCAGCAGCCAGCCCGCCTCGGCCCGGCGCTGCTTGTTGACATACGTGGCGCAGTATATTTCTTTAAAGAGAAGAGCTTATGCATTCGATGCATTGTTGCGAGGTGGTTTGTTTTCAAAGCCTGACCCCAAACCTGAACTCCGCAGATCCTGCGTTTCTCAAGATCAAACGCGAGAAAACGTGACCAATGCAAACAAGAAATAAACCTTGATAATTATAGCCATGCGCTGGGGCGGCTATTGTTTAGTGCAGACTAGTACCCGCTTTAGCATAAACATAACCCTATTTTTAAAGGGATGCCTGACCAGCTTACACCATTTTACGCCCCATTTTGCCTCCAAATCCCCTCTTTGATACAAATCCACCTTCCCCAGAATGGAGAGGAGATTTAAGAGCAGAGATAAAAGGCTAAGCGACGCGGCCGCGGCGAATGCCGGTGTTGGAGCAGGGAGTTGGTCCTCGTCCTGTCGACGGTTGGTGGGGGACAAAGGGGACCCTCTGATCCAGCTGTTGCTTGCAGCTGGCAGGAGCGGACTGACGTCAGAGGACAAACAGACAGCACCGGTCTTTTCAGGAAGGCCATATCACTTAGCGCTTGGAAAGGAGCTCCAATATTTTCCTGATTATGTTTGCACGCAAAACGAGCGCCGCAGGGAAATTATGCAACCCTGAGCGGGGAGGGGTGGGAGAGAAGAGAGGGAAGGGCTGCAGGGGGGCCCCACGCTGCACCCCGCTGCCCTTGGACCACGGTGCAGCTGCAACCCCCGAGGGATCGCGCTCCCCGCCCCAGCTGGGCTCCGCCACCGTCACCTCTCCCTTCCGCCGCCGGCATGAACCCAGAGCGTCGCAACCTCCGATCGCTTGGCTGGCGTACGGTGCGGCACAGGGGTTATTAACGGCCTCTTCGTTAAGCACCTGGACCAAAATGCATATATTCGTTACCCAGGCAATTAAATTACGGAGCCCAGGTTCACCTCGCGCACCCACACGCCTTTTTCGAGGCCTCTGTGCGGTCATAGCCATAAATAAATAGATCGCAGGAGTGCGAGGCAGATGCTAACTCCTACAACCTCTGTCTCAGGCACGGAGCCTTTAAACCACTAGAACTTGCAGTATTTAATTTCTTTTGTTACCGCTTCTACCTTCAGAGCTCTGCCCTAGGCTTTCTAGATATGATCACAGGGAGTAGGAGAGAGCAAGGCGATGAGCTTCCTGGGGATCACACGCAAGCTCTCCCAGCCCATCAATCACCCTAATTACAACCGGCCACAGGTCCGTGGCTCTCTGCGGCACTCCGTTACCGCCCGTAATTACACGATCGCATCATTTCTCCAGTAACAGCAGCATGGAGTTAATTCGTGATCTGTGGATGCGGCGTACCTCATAATGCATTTCATCCCGGCGCGCTCCTCGCCCCGACCGACAGTCACGCGTCAGCCAAGCGGAGGGAACACGGGCAACGCTGGTTCCCTAAATAAGACTTTCGGGTCCTCGTGTCCCTCCCTCCACAGCACACTCCCACTTTGGTTTCTGACTGCTGCTGCCATCCCATGCGGAGTCAGGACACCACCACCAGCAGATTCTCTCAACCCCAAAGTGCTTGTGTCTACCGATGGGATAAAAGCAAGGTGGGCCATGGGTGTCCACTGCCGGGATGGAGATGATCTTCTCAGGGAGGATCCCAAGACCTGGAACCGGACCCGGGCCCTGCCGGAACGACCACCCCAGCACGCTGGTGTCCCTTTACCACACCTGCTTCAGCAGCAAGAAACATCCTTTTTCTCCACATTAAGGCAACACAGCCTTGGTCTTGGCTGACCCTGTAGGTCCTACCAAAACACGCAACGGGGTGCAGTTTCCAGGTCTTGCTAGTAATGGATGGTAACTACCCCACGCAACCCTCGGCAGCGCTGCCAGACCTGCCCTACGTAGGCTTTCCCGCTGAATGGATGGAGGAAGCGTGTCGGCGAGGCTGATGCTTTCCCGCGGCC
>NW_009694442.1:0-316 GCF_000703405.1 Apaloderma vittatum
GTCTCGTGCCATGCGTGTTTCTCGTGCCATGCGTGTCCTCAGCGAAGTGTCCATTGCACACACATGTGCATCGCTCCGTGTGGGGTTCCAGCATGATCCTCACTGCCACGTATGAGCGCGCACGTGTCACACCAGGCGCAGCCTCGGTGAGATGTCGTTTGCACACACGTGTGCATCCCTCTGTGCAAGGTATCACACACGTGTGCGTCGCACTGTGCGTGGTCTCGGTGAGGTGTTGATTGCACACACGTGTGCATCCCTCCGTGCAAGGTGCTGGCTGGCTTCTCAGTGCCTTGCGTGTGCACACACGTGCGTG
>NW_009694442.1:331-739 GCF_000703405.1 Apaloderma vittatum
CAAGACATTCATTGCACAGACGTGAGCATCCCTCCGTGCAAGGTGTCAGCATGCTCCTCGCTGCCATGCGTGTGCGCACGTGTCACACCAGGCATGATCTTGGTGAGGTTTTCATTGCACACACGTGTGCATCCCTCCATGCAAGGTGTCAGCATGCCCCTCACTGCCGTGTGTGAGCACATGCATGTGTCACACCATGCATGGGCTCAGCGAGGTGTTTGTCTCACGCAGGCGCGTGTCACACTGGGCACGGCCTTGGTGACGTGTTCATTGCACACGCGTGTGCATCCCTACATGTGAGGTGTCAGCGTGCTCCTCACTGCCGCGTGCTTGCACACACGTGTGTCACACCGTGCGTGCTCTCTGTGATGTGTTGCATGCACACACGTGTGCATCCCTCTGTGCGAA
>NW_009694443.1:0-543 GCF_000703405.1 Apaloderma vittatum
TGAGACAGCACATGGATTTATGGGCTGGCAGTGAAACTAAATCACCTTGGAAAAATGCAAGACAAACAAACTGCAAGCTGCAGGGACTTTGCAAAGTGATATGGCAGAAAAATGACCAACATGACCTGTTAAATGTGGATCTGAGTCTTCAAGACTACTGCTCGCACACTACAGTTACTTTTGTGGTAACAGGTTGCAAATGGGTCACACTTAACAGTGGAACATTTTAATTCACTTTTGAAAATATAGGAACCAGGAAGATTTATACAGAATTTGAGACAGAACAGTATCAAAAGTATTATGGGAAAATGTGAACAAAATACAAAGATAGCAAGATATTTATATAGTGTCTGGTCACTAGTACTGCTTACCTGGGGATCAGTGTGACACCTTTGTGTCTATATAGTAAGCTAAAAAGAAGGTATGGAAAAGGAGGGAACCGTAAGTGCTTCTTAAGCTCTCCTCTCCAACTTCTTTAAGAGTAAAAGACTTGTATTCAGAGTTCCTTTGCCTACCAAGACTGATGTTAGATTAGAACAAGGG
>NW_009694444.1:0-1049 GCF_000703405.1 Apaloderma vittatum
CCGAAGTGCTGCAAGGTGGCCGAGGTTCTGCCATTGGGGGCTGATGGATGGAGACAGCACGGTGCAGACAAGGGCAGGGAAAATCCTGCCGGGAGAGTAGTGTGGAGGGCGCAGAGGATGGCGGCGAGCGGGGAGGGCAGTGGTTCCCCGGGGAGCTGCTGCCACGGGGAGCTGGTGGAGGAGAGAGCCCAGGCGCTGCTTTATTTGCTCCTCTCAAATTTGCCTGTGAAACTGGAATCCCAGGACCAAAGGCTGAAGCAGCTTGTCACAGGCTCACAGCTGGGATGGGCACGTTTCCCACCATGGGGATTGCTATGGATGGGTGTGACGGGACCTGACCCTACCCTGCAGCCAAGACGTCCCACCAGGAGAACAGCTCCCGCTGACTGGGAGCCTGTGCGCTTCTGTGTGTCCGTTGGCTTTGCCGAAGCTGATCCTGGGCAGTAACCTCTGATCTGGACAAGGAGCTGGTATGAGAAACTCTGGATAACTGGGAATTCAGTGCTATAACGTGGAGAAGCATCCCAAACTGGGAGCGCTGGGACGTCACGGCTGCTGCAGGCGCTTTGGCGGAGGTTTGGTGCTTGTTCATGCTCACAGTGCGAGTATTTCCCAGCACCTTCCCACATCCATGGAGCCGGGAAGAGGCCACAGAGCTGAGCCCCATCCATCGCTTCTCCATGGGGAGGCCGCTCCTCCTGGGTTGTGGGGGCTGCTGCCGAAATGCTGCCTTGCCCGCAGCCACTGGTGGGTTTCCCCATGCTGGGTGTGACCGGACATGCTCAGCTTCTCCTGAGCAGCTTTGGGGCAAAGGGACGCCTCTCCTCATGTGTGTTTTGCAGCTTTTGGCGGAGTAGGAGGCAGTGGCCGGCCAAGGCAGAGGCTATCTGGACATGATGAGTATCCTTAGCTCTCAGCTCCTGCAGGATGTTCCCCCTCTCCGTGCTTGCTGAGGCATCGTCCTCATTAAGCGAAGGTGCCTTTGCGAGCCCTCCCGGGGCGCTGGCATGCCACTGCCCCCGGGAAGCGTGGCAAAAAACACCTTGGTC
>NW_009694444.1:1254-1614 GCF_000703405.1 Apaloderma vittatum
GCTTGGTTTGGAGAAAATAGAGGGGGTTTGGGAGCCAGCCGGGGTGCGGAGGGAGGGAGTGAGCTCCCCACAGGTGCCCTGGCTACCAGCTTCTAAGCCGGGGAGAGTCAGTGTTGCCCGCTGATAACTAATGCCAATTACAGCATAATTAATGAGCACACTGCTGTTGTAGTGAGCATCGCAGCGGCGGGAGCATTTAGTGAGCTCCCCACAGGTGCCCTGGCTACCAGCTTCTAAGCCGGGGAGAGTCAGTGTTGCCCGCTGATAACTAATGCCAATTACAGCATAATTAATGAGCACACTGCTGTTGTAGTGAGCATCGCAGCGGCGGGAGCATTTGGGGGTGGGGGGGAAACAAAA
>NW_009694444.1:1665-2776 GCF_000703405.1 Apaloderma vittatum
AGCGTGTGCCTGCGCCTGCCCCGCTACAGAGTGTTTTTCAGATTCTCCCCTCCCTAAAGAGAAATCTGGGGCTTGCAAGAGAACCTCACCCCACCCCATGTGGTTTTTCCTTTTGTCTTCCTGATTCTTTGCCCCAGAGCAGTGCAAGGTGTGAGGCCTGGCCCCTCACCTGGCTGCAGAGACCCCTGCGTCGGGCTCAGCCCCAAACGCTTTTCCTCTGACCCTGCTCAATAACTGAGTTGTTTTCCTGTGTCAGTCTCTGAAGCCGGAGGGTATTTTTTCCCCCCCTTCCACTCTTCATTTCCAAGCAGCTGCTGCTCCAGCAGCCTCCTCCTCTGCCGGGTGCCTGGGGCAGCTCTCCCGGGCGGCCTCTGCTCCTCTCCATGAGCTCTTAATGAGTTTGCAATTACTTATTGGCAGAGCCGATGCGCCCAGGGCTGGGCGCGCAGCGGAGCAGGATGCGGAGCAGTGGAAAGTATCTCCTGGTAGGGAGCAAGGTCAGGGTGGGAGCGGGTTGGTGGTGCTGGCCCTGGTATCTGACGGCATACGGGATGCTGTCCTCCCGGGAGCTGCTCCGTGGTATTGGGGATGGAGCTGGTAGTTGCCGACGGGAGACGAGTGGCTGCCCCTAAAAAACAAAAAAAAGTGAGGAAGAGGTGGGTGGATTATCCTCCTCGCTCAATGAGATAAATGCTTCTGAAGCTTAAACAGAGAACAATTTTAGTCTGAATAGTAGGAGAAATGGTTCAGGATGCGGAGATGACGGCATGAACCACCTGTGGTGAGCAGCGGGGTCCCGGTGCTGCTTGGCAGCATCTTTGCTGCCCCATTGCTGTTGCCCCGAGTCTTGTGCTGCCAGGACGCAGCTGGGATGCGCGTCATTCCTCCCCGCTCTTAAAAGCTCCTTCTTCAAGAACACCTGAAAGAACTGAGCTGGAGGACTGTGCGTTGGGAGGGCAGTTTTGACATCCTTCTCATCACCAGTGCTTTGGGGCCGTGCTGTGGAGGTGGGAGAGGAGCTGGTGTGCCAGGAAAAGGCCTCATTTCTGCGCCACTTTGACCCGATCCGGCACGCGGCTGCACGGGTGGTTGCGTCGGGGGGGGTGGCCTG
>NW_009694444.1:2794-3824 GCF_000703405.1 Apaloderma vittatum
TGCCGGACCTTGGCCCCGGCCATGCCAGGCCGGCAACATCTCTTGCCACATTGGCACTGCCACTCCGTGTCCTAGTGTCTCCCGGCGCTGTCCCCGTGAGCGTGCAGAACCAGCTGGAAACAAGCCCTTGCTCCCTCTCCCCGCTGCTGCCCTGCTTTGCTGCTTACGTCAAAACCGAGATGTTTTCAAAAGCATTTCAATTTTTAATGAAAACTTCTGCGTTTACGCCTGTTTTGGCCTCGGCGCTCTGATATTTTGCCCACCATCGGCTGCTGTTGAGTTTTCCCTGGGGCGGCTGTGGAAGGCAGCAGGCAGGGACCCGGCGTGGTGGGACACCCGTTTCTGATGGGTGTTTCTCGGTCTGAAAGGAGCTGCCTGGCAAACCCGACAGGTTTAGCCCAGGGAAAAAGCAAACAGCCCGTGACTTGGAGAGCTCTTCTGAGCAGCTGACAGACCTTCACCTCCTCTTCCCCATCCCACCGGCAGGTTCTTTTTCTCAAACCTCAACTTTGCTGACTCGAATAATTGCATTTCAACACCGGTTAATTAAGAGACATTGATGAGCGTGATTGTAAATTCAAGTGTAGACAGAATTTTTCTTGCAGGATGCTGGGAGCTGTTTTTAGTCATGCATCCATCGAGCTGCTGCGCTGATCCACCTCCACCTCCAGCACCCAGACGCTGAAATGGTGCTCCTCTTCCAGGAGGCCAATAAAACACTATGGAGATGAGCTGCTTTGGAGATCTTATGAGTCAAGCCGTTACATTTTTGGAACATCATGATGTTGAAGTTCCTTTTCTATTTTTTCCCCAACTTCCCAGAAAAAAAAATATAAAATATAATAAATTAGGAAGCTGAGCTCTGCTTTGGGATGAGAGGCAGTGCTTTGGTGGAAGGAAAGAGGTTGGAGATCAGCGTTGGCTGACCCTGACCCTGGGGTGCTGTGGGTGCTTTGTGGGTGCCCGTAGGGTGTCTGGTACCATTCGGAGTGGCTGGTCACACCCCCCCTTGGGCCCGGGCTGTGGGTGC
>NW_009694444.1:3927-4475 GCF_000703405.1 Apaloderma vittatum
GTGGCGAGCCCACAGCTGCAGCCACTAAGCGCCCGCACTACAGCCCTGGCTGCCACGCACCCAGCTCCTTCCCAGCACCCACCGGACCCCCAGGCTCTGCTGATCCCAGAGGCAAGCAGGAATCATTTTGAACAGGAGTTCTTTTCACCCTCCGGTGAGACGCCGCATTAAAAATCTAAATATAACCCAGCGCCTGCTCGGCTGCTGTCCCATGATTTTTGTCAATCTGCTACAAAATCAAAAGCGGATTTATCTGCTGAGGTACCCACCGGCCCCGGGGTGCCTGTGTCCTTGCTCGGGGCTCACTCTGTGCAGGGCAGTTGTGCTGAACTCTCATGCACTCTCGCAGCGTGGGGTGGGTCAGCTCAGCGCTGGCTTTGTGCTCCTGGGGATGATGGAGCATGATGCAGTGCCCTGAAGACATCAGAGGAGATCCCGGGGTGGTTTCACTGCCGCGGTGACGCGGCCGGTGAGTCCAAGCTTGGCTCTTGGTACGGGGATGGCCAAAGCGATGAAAAATCACCCCTGTTTGTCGGGAGTGAGGAACG
>NW_009694445.1:0-301 GCF_000703405.1 Apaloderma vittatum
GGTTTAATATCCATTAAAGCATCGTCAGGGTCTCTGGGGCATCCGTTGTGTCCCCCCTCCCCTGGCCAGGAGCTGCTCAGTCCTCCTTGGGGTTAGCAAAGCCCTCAAAAGAGGGAAATTTCTCCCAGAATGTGGTCCCTCTGTCTGCCTTGTCCCCACTCTGGATGTTGCCCATGTGCTGGCACTGCCTGGGGTGGGGACAAGGACTCCCTTGAGCTCGGTGTCCCTTGCAGAGGGTGACAGCGGGGCCGTCGTGGTGCAAACGGCCCCGGGGAAGGTGGTGACGCACCGGGGTGGCACC
>NW_009694445.1:573-840 GCF_000703405.1 Apaloderma vittatum
AGACTACGGCCGTTACGAGTGCGAGGTCACCAACGAGCTCGAGGACGACACCGGCATGGTCAAGCTGGACCTTGAAGGTAGCAACGTGGCTGTGTCGGGGAGGAGGGATGGGGACGGAGGATCCCGGGTGTCCTTGTGTCCCACTTTTCCTGGCGTGTGCCGTGGTTTATTGCGCCGTTATTGGCTTTTATTGTTGCTCCAGGTTTACAGCCTGGCAGCTAATAAATGCCGGAGACAGATAGCGGCATGGCCTCGTAAAGCACCGGG
>NW_009694446.1:0-1421 GCF_000703405.1 Apaloderma vittatum
TGCACCGAGCCCAGAGTCACTCTGGCCAGCTCAGAGAACGAGATGCTCACGTGAGAAGGTGAATTCAGCGAGGGGAACGTCGCAGTCCAGGCAGTCATCGATAAAGCAGATGCACACGCTTTCGGCTCTGACTTCCACTCCCGAGATGAGCTGGAGAGGCACGAGCCCCCGGCCGTCTCGCCCAGCAGAGCTCAGGGATACTGATTTCAGCGGTTCTGCGTTCTTGAATAACCAGCTCGCGGCTTTCTTCAAGTCACCTTCGATAAAACCAAACAACCATTCGATCACCATCCACCTTCCCAGCGAAACGCTTGCGTTTACAACACGCACGGCAGCAAACTGGTTCCCTCTCTCCCGACAAGCACAGCAATGCGCCAACGCTGCCTTCAGTTGCTCTCCTTAGAAACACAAGTGAGAAAATTATAGTGATAGTGGTGTTTTCTAAGAATAAGAAAAGCGTTTTGCAGTTTGGAAACCAAGTGAGTGACATAATATAAATCTTCAGCAACAGATCAGTCTCCAGCAACAGATCAGTCTCCAGCAACAGATCAGTCTCCAGCAATAGATCAATCTCTAGCAATAGATCGGTCTCTAGCCATGCTGTGAACGCCCGTAAGTAAGGTGGGACACAGGGCAGTACTAAAGGAGAAGCATCACTCGTGTTAGAGCTTCACCTCCTCTTCACGTGCTGCACGGAGCAGCAGGTAAAACACGTAATTCAGGGAGAGACCAAACCCCCAGCTCCACAGAGGCAGGGACGGCGAACAGCAACAACCAGTGACACAGACAGAGGAGAAAAACCAGCCCAGGGCCCCGGACAAAAATCCCATCAAAAGAGCGCCCAGATGAGACCCCAGAGGGCAAGAAGAACCTCTGGGGGATGCGCCTGCTCAGCAGCACAACAGAACAAGGAGGGTGCTCCCGATTCTGTGCCAACACAGAGCCAAAATAACGAGGAGAAAGGGACGCCGCCGTGCGGGGGCTGCCCGGCGCTCTGTGGTTCTGTGCCGAAGCACAAGCCAGGCAGTGAGCGTGGGGCAGGGCGCTGAGGGCTGGACTTACCCTGGCAGGTCAGCAGAGCTCTGCGACAATCTTCCACAGCGAAGCCCAGGTCCTGGAGGCGCGCCAGCTGCAGCTCTGCAATTGGAGAGCCAACCAGTCACAAACCCTCGGCAGTTACCCACTCACTTCTGTTCCCGAAGGTAAAACAGGTCGGTTACAATCAACGGGGTTTTGTTTAGTATCGCGACTGCAGAAAAAGCGAAGGATTCACCCGGCTGAGCCCCGTGACACGGATACTCTGGAGCAGACTCTGGAGCTGCTCATGCTCTCCTATCGGAAGCCAACGTACTCCGTGAATTGTGCCCAGGGCTAAACCTGCCCTTGTGAGTCAACCCCTTGGCCAGAGCACACCCAGCTCG
>NW_009694446.1:1791-3566 GCF_000703405.1 Apaloderma vittatum
TGCCCCCGCGTGCCCCCAGAGCCGCCACCAAACCCCCGCAGGCAGAGCCGCACCGAGAACGGGATCCAGCGCCCGCCGGGCTCCGTCCCTGCTCTCCTGCGCCGAGGAGGACGAGGACACCTCAGTCACCGGCGCTAAACCCGAGGGGGTGGCGGCCGTGTCAGGGATCGCTGGGGCTGCATCTGGCAGCGCCGCGCTCGTCTGCCGAGGGATGGATTTGGCGATCGCCAGGAAGAGCTGAACGTCGTTGTAGGACAGCCTGATGTCCAGCGCCTGCAGCTGGATCTGCACAACAAATTAAGAAAAAAGATTCAGTCACCCTTTTTCTACAGATTTTTCTGGTGTATTAACAAGACTTTTCCCAAAGGAAGATGGAATTGGGAATTAAAATCTCACGACCGCATTGTTTTACAGCTTCAGCAATAAAACAGCAAACTTGTTACTGTTGACATACAACCAAAAGCAAGTATCGGGGAAAACCAAAACAAATTCCTTTGGTATAATGGTAAAGAAGTCTCTAAAGAGATTTCCCTTCTAATAAACATTAACAAGGAGACACAGAAAATAACCTTTGTCTTTCAGGTATTGGCCATTATCTAACACGCCGACAGCAGCAGCCCACCTTTCCCCACTATTAACTCTCTAATGTATCCCAGAAATCACCCCCTTGTTATTGCTGACAGCAGTTCTGCCTGCTTGTTTCTTGGCCTTTCCCACTTCAGGAACAATTTAACTTATTTTGTCACGCATTTGAACGTATTCTGTTGATTCCTTGGGCACAGAAAGAGACCTGTGCTAGAACTTGGTCTGGCACTCTCTGCCGCACACGGCGTCACTCAGGATTCTAACGTTACCTCTAGAACGGGAGGAAAATCCTCGCTATTGAAAGCGTCCAACAGCCCGGAGCCCCGCGGGTAGGACGCGTTCCCAACGAGCTCCATCTGAATCTGCACAGGGTCGATAATCGACAGCGCCGTCTCTTGCTCACTTCCTAATCGGCAGGAAAAAACCTAAAAAATTACACATGGCTTTAGAAAACCAGAAACCAAACCAGGAGCTGAGAAGAACAGGGCTGGTAAGAACCTCAACACCAGAGACGGGCTCCATCCCAAAACACCAGCCCTGGCCCCACAGGAGCTGGTTCCCAGGGACGGCGCTTTTCTCAGCTTTAACACAGAAATGACAAAATCTTCCCAGACAATTCATTCCAGTGCCCAACCACGCTCTAAGCTCAGGAAAAGGGGGCCAGGTAGCTCAGTGAGATGAGCGTGGTGCTGACAACAATGACAACACCAGGGTCGCGGGTTCGATTCCCGCTCAGTCCCCATGTGTTGCCTGGTCTAGTCGAGAGGTGACGTCCCTGCTCATGACAGGGAGGTTGGACTAGATTATCTCTAAGGTCCCTTCCAACTTAGGCCATTCTATGATTCTATGACGTAGATGGGATGGAATACTCTTGTTGGTCACGTGTCCAGTCTCCCCGCCGTGGAAAATCCTTGGGTCTTCGCTCCAGCCCAGCTGCTCCGGCTTGGCCACACCTCCGCAGAGCCTCTTCCGAGCCTTTCCAATGCCAAGTGACCCCCAGTTCTGAGCGTTCTCGCTCTCATCAATCGCTCACAGCTCCTCTGGCCCCGTGTCCCCAGCGCCGGCCGCAGCAGCCCAGCCGGGGTCCTGCTCTGCCGGGTAGGAGGCAAGGCTCGCTCCGCACGCTCGGAATCCCTCCCTGCAAAGGTCCCGGCTCGCCCACCCCAACTGCACGGTGCTGCCGCGTCCCC
>NW_009694446.1:3579-9061 GCF_000703405.1 Apaloderma vittatum
CAAGGGCGCCCCCTGCCCGGGCTTCTCCCCCCCCAGCCGCTCCTCAGCTCCCATCTGCCCAGTTTAGGGCCGAGGTTTCTGAGGTCACAGCCAAGTGTTTCAGTGGCTTAACTGAAACAGCGTAAACCCAGGCTTAGAGCTGCTGCAGATGAGAGCACCTGAAGAACTCAGCAACTCCCAAACGCTGACTGCTCCTGCTGTCTGTGTCTCTGCAGTTACTTGACAGGACATTGTCGAGAGGTTGGTGCTGGTCCCTTCTCACAAGTAATTAGGGACAGAACCAGGGGGAATGGTTTCAAGTTGCACCAGGGCAGGTTTAGGCTGGACATTTGGAAGTAATTTCTCACGGGTCAGACCCTGGCACAGACTGCCCAGGGAGGGGGTTGAGTCGCCATCCCTGGATGTGTTCAAGTGTCGCTTAGATGGGGTGTTGGGTGAGATGGTTTAGGGGTGACCTTGTAGTGTAGGGTCAATGGTTGGACTTGATGATCCCAAGAGGCTTTTCCAACCTGAATTGTTCTAGGATTCTGTGATTCACAGTGCAGACCCGCTCCAGCTCCTCTCACTCTGGATGATTCCCAAAAGCAAATTTATTTCCTCTTACCTCAATGCCAAAGAAGCTCCCAGAGAAGGGCCGGTCCAGCAGCTTGGGCTTGTACGTGAGAACAGTCGTGCCCTTCAGAATAATCGCGTTGGTGTCCAAACAAGACATGTCCTCGACGACCACAAACTCCGTCCCTGAACAAAACAAAACGACAAATAACAAACGGGGCAATCAGAAATACCACCAGGGTATTTCAAGCGTCTGTAACGGCTTGATTTTCTGTCCTTCAGCAGAGCTGTTCCACCTACACACGGGTTTCAGTTAGAAAAGCTCCCTCAAAAGCGCAAGGGAAGCGACATTTACCCGTCACGTTCACCTTGACCTCCAGCTGCTTTTCTGCGGACACGCACAGCGACGAGCGCTTGGTGACCACGCCGCTCTTCACCGCTTTGGGAACGACACTCGTGTCGCTGCTGGGGGCTCGCGGCCGGGCGGGGAAGGGGCTTTCCCGCTTCTTGGAGTCTCCGGGCGTGCGCAGGAAGTCGTGGACAAGCAACAACCAGTCAAAGATGAGAAACACACGGAGGTTGTTCAGAACGACGGTGAAACTGGACGAATCCTTAGTCGACCTTTGAGGAAGGGAGAAGCACACGTGGGAACGGCACGTCCTGCGCATCCTTAAAATGACGCAGGAAACGAGCAGCATCTTGCAAGTAAGAACTGCCCGTGCCTGTGCGGGGACAAAACTGGTGCACGGGGTGCCAGCCCTCTGAAACGCAGAAACGGACCAAAATCTGTCCCGGGGCCGCACCCGCAGACACCCGGCACAGCCTCACCGCAGGGACCTGCAGCTCCGGCAACGTGGAATTTAACTGCACAACCAACTGAAAACCTACGTCACAAGAAACGAACTTACAGAAGCTCCTTTCACCTGTTTTCATCATCAACATCAACCTGCAAATGCTCAGGTTTTTAACACTGATCATTTCACTGTTACTCTGGGCATGCTGGGTATCAAACCCAACCCAGACCTGGCTCCGTGTCCCTCCCAAAGACGAGGTGTGCAATGAGCCTCCTCCCACCGCGGCAGCGCCCCGCGCTCACAAAACGCGCTGCCCCCCCAGTTCCCCCAGCACGTCCTGAGCGCCTGGCTGGGAGGGGTGGAAGTGTTTGGCTCCGTGATCTGGAATATCAATTCTACTTGGTCACGTTAACCAGAAAATAATCTGAAGTGCTTCAACACCACGGAACAGTTTTATACTCGGCACATTTGGAACTGTAACATCTCTATAAGCGCTCCGTGAGCAGCAGAAAGCCTGCGGCACTTCCAGCAGCCAAAGCCTCGGACCACCCCCCGGGCTCTCCGAAAAAGCCCCGAGACCGCGTGACGCCACGCAGAGCTCTGCACAAGCTCACATCCAGCGCCAGGGATGCTCTTGCCAGTCAAAATGTGACACGTGCTGATGTGGGCAGCATTGGAAAGCACAACAGCTGGGAAGGAAGTTCCTGAAAGTGTCACTCAGAGACCAGACTGGGCGACACGACGCAAAGCAGCCGCCCGTCCCGGCAGACACCGCAGCAACAGCCACACGGAAACCTCTTCCCTATTTACTGGCTACTGGGAAACCCCGCGGCACGCGAGTTGTATTCGAGCCAAAACCTTGGTGTCTTTCTGAACACAAACTGTCTTCCCAACACATTCATCTCCACTGCCTGACGTCTGTCCGCTTGGTTTTTACAAAAGTCTTCAAGACTTCGGTCAAGTACTTCCGAGCTATTTTTCTGTTTTCCCCGTGACAGCCACAGGAGGTGTCACCCCTGGAGAAGAGTTAAAAGCCAAAGCACGCTGAGCGAGCCTGGCCAGGGGCGACAGCAACAGCTCGAGGCATCGCGCTTCGCCCTCGTTCTGTCCGGGAACACAGCACACGGAAACCGTGACGCTGCACTCGATACTCCTGCTTCCAGCATCACATCGGAACCACACAGACACCCGCTGGGACGCCTTCAAAGAGTCCAAGAGACGTGGATCCGGGAAAATGCACAGGGCAGGATGGGACACAGCAGAGAACGCAGAGACAGTTCTCGGAAGGAGCAAGCGCCATCTCTGCACCGGCTGATTCTCTCCGAGAGGCGAGTGTGGCGCCTGCTGGAAAACAGCTTTCGCGGAGCTCACAGGGGAGGTTCTACGGGATGGGTTTGTGCAAACACGCGCATGATGCCAGGCTTGGCGAGCTTTGGGCACTGCTGACCTTAACAGGCCAGAACCTCACCCAATTCACCGCACATTTAAATCTAAATTTTACGGCAACAGGAGGAAAAAAACAATAATTAAAAATCCAACAACCTTCAGTTACCGGTTAACCAGCAGGTGTCAATCTATCGGGTACCACCGGCCACCCCAGAAACATCCTCAATCTCAACACAACGTCACAAGCGGCTCCACACGGGTGACAGCTGCACTAAGCCCACAGCACTCCCGTCACTGGGGTCACGACTGCCCTGGACAAACCGACCCCAGAGTCCCCACCTGAAGTGCAGCTCGATCTGGATGGCTCCCGGGCTACTCATGTTCTTGGATGACTGGAAGATGCAGCTGAACACGTTGGGCGCGCCCGCGGCGAGCTTCTGCCCCAGGTACCGCGTGTCGAACGCCATCATGGAGTGAGAAACCAGATTTACGGACTTGGTGCCGTTGGAGGAGCTTTCAAAAAGCAACTTGGATTTCTTAAAATCAAACCTAGGAGAGAGAAAGCAAAGCAATGCACTTCAGAGTCTTGGAGCTCGTTTGTTTCTACAAGTGCCTTGTTTTACAAGTATCCAGGGCATACTGCTGAAATCTTTCTTTTCTCTATCTCCTAAAACAGCCCCAACCACCTCTCGCGTCACGGGCAGCAGACCCGCACTGTGCGACACTTCTGAGCGATACAGAACCTCCTGCACTAAAAACCAAAACACCACAGCAGAAACACGATTTTCGAAGATCATCTCGCAACCTTCTTAATTAGATACCACTGGTGTTCAGCATCTAAAGCGCTCGCTGAACTGTGAGTTCAAGGATAATCTGACCGACAGAGACGGTGTCTCTTCTCTGGGGTTGCTGCCCTTCACCGCTCAGAGCAGCTGAGCTGCTTGGACTCTAATTAAGAAATCCCACTTCACTGCGTCATTATCTCATTTGCTATTTTAAGTCCTGTCCTGTGAGCTCTCTGAGCAGCGTCAGGCTCGGGGACTCGGGGACTGACGCCGACCACTGGCCAAGGAGCTGCCGCCCTCTCTGCCCTTGGAGTCCCTCAGCTCCAGGCTCACGTTCACCATGTCCAGCAGCAGCGACAGCGACGTGTACACCTCTCCGCTCAGGACTGTCTGCAAGGGGAACACACCAACGTGATTCTTCACAGCCTCCGTAACTGTCACTGCCCAGTTACACTTCAGCCCCTCAGACACACGCGCAGCTGCAGCGACTCTGCTGCCGAGCCTCTCATCGCCCAGAACGCCCAGATCGCCCAGACCAAAAACCCAAACAGCCAACACCTCCTGCAAGATGCTTCAGGCACTTTCTAGCACTAAATCAGATCTGGAGTTTCTAAGTTCTGGGGCTGTTTTTAAAAATTTCCACAAGAAGAGCCCACTCGTACCAGGAACACTTTCCCCATTCCCTGCTCTCCTGGAGGGGGTCCCAGCTGCTGCCCGGCACCCCCGCCCTGCGCACGCTGTGCCGAGCAACACAGACCCTGCTGGGCAGCCCCACAAGATCCAACACGTTCAACAACGTCACTTAAAATTCCCACCGATAAGATCAATATGAATTATTTCCAGGTGCTGCCACACTTCCTGCAAGGGCAGTACCTGACGGGTGCCAGGACTCAGGAACCTGCCCCTGTCAAACGCGCTCAGCTCTGCTGCAAAGCTGCTACCCACAAAACTCTCCTTTCCAATCCACAGGACTGAAAGAGGGCTTTGGGCACAAAGTCACACATTCCGCAAGTTTCTGAGCCTTGAGGAATGTCACAGCTGCCAGGTAAGGAGCCACCGCCCCGCCCGCGGACATCGGACAACCCGCAAGTCCCTCCAAAAAGCTCCATCAAACGGAAAAACCTGAAGCTTGTCAAGGTACCAACAGGAGGCTGCAACAGCAGCTCAGCTGAAATGCTTCAGGGAAAAAAAAAAAAAAGCACAATTTCCATAGGTTTGTTGACTGTTTTCCTCAGCAGACCCAAAACCCAGTGACAAACCAGGCAGGGACGGCTGCTTCTCAGGCTGCCGCTTGCACAGAACAGTCTCAGATGCACGAGGCACCACAGGGGCAAAGCACACCCCAAGGGCAACGCTGCTGCCCTGACACACCGAGCTCACGGGAGCCGCCACAGACAGAAAGGTGCCTTTGCTGCGCATCTAACTAAAATAATTATTTTTTTTTAAATCTCCCAGTCCACCTGTTAAACTGCAAGAAAATAATGAATATTTGGCCTAATCATCAGAACTGACAGCCACTGCAAGACAGAATTTTGGCTGCTGCAGCTCCTCTTACGTGGATCCTGGGGTCCTGCAGGTCGTACGGCCGCATGAACTCCTCGATGGGCTCCCCGAGGTTGCTCTCCAGCAGCCCCCGGATCAGCTTGTACTTGTTCAGATCCAGCGAGCAGTGCACCGAGGACAGGCTGCCGTGGATCGAGACGTCTGCCACCGCGTGGCTCAGCTCCCTGGGGCACACGGACAGAGCTCAGGGTCGGGGCTGCTGGGACGGAGCAGGCACCAGGTCCCAGCTCGCGCTCGGGGGGATCCCCTCAGCCCCACTCACTTGTCCAAGTTTCTCTCCACCCTCAACTTCAGCCGGAAAGGCTCTGCCAGGAGGCTCCCTCCAGTCGGCCGCACCAGGTAGGACGGGAAGCTCAAGTCGGCGCCGGTGTCCTCCACGGCCGCCGGATGCTCCCTCTGGTG
>NW_009694447.1:0-326 GCF_000703405.1 Apaloderma vittatum
TGCCGTGGCCGACGAAAGAGGGACAGACCTGAAAGCCGCCCTGCCGCGCCACGAAGCTGCGGGGACAAAGAAGACACTGTGAGGGAGCGTGCCCCGACCACCCCCTCCGCCAGCCGCCCCGGCCCCTGTCACCCTGGTGGTACCAGCAGTGGCTCCTGCAAGCTCTCACGCTGCCCTAGCGCCGGGTCAGCACTTCGCGCCCGCTCCGACTGACAGCAGCCCTCAGGGCTAGCGCGAGTGAGCCATCGTTAGGTTTCAGAGTTAACAGCCTGCCAGCAGAGGCTGGTAGCTCCTGCGGCAGGCCCTCCGTCCGGGGCAGACAAAGG
>NW_009694447.1:357-11958 GCF_000703405.1 Apaloderma vittatum
GCATGTTGTCCCTCTGTTGCAGGATAACCTTTTCCACGGGCACACTGGGAACTCATTTCACCACAGGAGAGTTAAGCGCCCTACCTCTTCCCTTTCAGAATACTGCAAACATTCAAACCAAAATGTATTGAAACTCCAGCAAATCTGTTTGCACTAATTAATAACGTATTTTTAATGAACCCATCACCACTGTAGAAAAAACAAATCACAGTAATTGTGGTGTTTCAGCTCTGCCTGGGACACCTGTCCTGTTCTTCACGGCCTGCCTCAGGGAGGAGTGTCTCTGAGAGCTGTCTGCAGGAACGTGGCTGCATGCTGACCCCATGTTGGGAAAGCAAATTCCTATCCCAACACCTAGAAGCTGGAAGCGCTGGCAATATGTGGGGGGGGCCCTTGTCTGCAGGCTTACTCAAGCACTAGTGGAGGCAGCAGTGGAGGGGCTGACTTGAGGCAGCTCAGCCCGGAGCGCTGCTCACATCCGAAACGGAAATGTGCAGATTTGGGGGGATCCGGAGGTTCATTAGAAGTGACAAGAAAGCTGCCCCTGTCCTCACATATCATCCCCACATATTTCTAAAATCAAACAGGAGCAAGAGAGGAAGGCACTTGGCCTGAAAAGATTTAACCTAAACTTGGTTGTTTAAAATCAAGGTAGGCACTTAAAAACTTCAGGTTTGCCTATACCTGCACCCTAATAAATGCTTTGTCTGCGTTTGACTATAGGTGGAAAAGCAGAAAAGTTAAGAAACTCAAATAAGGGTCTAAGGTCTCAGAAATTAAAGCGGGTTAAACCTCACAGGGAAGCTCTTATTCAGCTGCAAAGTGGCCTCAGCTTGCTGTACACAGTAATCCCTTTGCACGCCAGGTTTCACAGACCCTGCAGTGCTGGCTTCAGTGTCTGTGGGTCACCATCCCAGAATTTAATGCCACTGCAATTGAGGGACATGGTGCTCCACCACAGCGAAACAGCAATGAGAGAAGAGCTGGGTCAATGGTTAATAATGCTGCAGCATTCAGAACTTGAGAGTGTGTTTTAACAGGATTCATGTATTAACTTTTACCTACCCACTGCCCTGATACAAAGACTCATCACATTTCTTCCATTAACTCTGGAGAAGAAGAGAAATTTCAAGTTTAGCTGCCCCCAAACTCCTAAGTACTGGCAAAGAGGGTTACCAATAAGGCTAGAAGTTGGTCTTCATTTGGTTATATTCAAAGTCCAGGCTTTTACCTTATACATCATTCATGTGGAAAAAATCATGAAGGTTTACACAGTGAAAACTTCTACTAGAGACGGAAAAAACACTATCCCCTGCCTTTCTACCACATCACCCATGTCTGGGTGAGAGACTTAGACCACTGGCTATGATGATGATGAAGACTAAGGAAGAAGCACAGGGAATGGCAAGGAGTTACAAAGCCAGATTACTCAGAAACATACACAAAATGAAATGGAAGATCTCCAGTGACCAAGCACAGAGCAATGCAGATAATGATTCCCATATGGGTGAAGCAATTCTTTGAAGAGAAACAGGAGAAGCCATCCATGCAACATGTGATAATCTTTTCTTTCACCTTCTTCTGCAAATCTTTTTGCACAAGCATAAACAATCCCATAGAGTATTCAGCTTCACTGATGTCCTTACATAGCATCCCTGACCACTGAAAGAGCACCGTCATTTTTTGAGATGTTTTGTATTATTACAGATTTTTTTCCCTCTGAAAAATCCATTTTGTGTAGTAAGACAGAAAGCTTTTTTTCCGTTCAGCTGTTCTTCCAAGCACCATGGCTACACACCCTCCTGCGGGCATGGGAAGCTCTCGCCCCAGCACTCAGCTGCTGCTGGGAAGGGTGGCAGCAGCAGCTGGGTGCTGAGCACCGGGCACAGGAACACCAGGGAACACAGAAGGCAGTGCTAAGACAGTGTCCCATCCTTATGCAGTTAAAGAAGTGGTTCTCGTGCATGTCAATAGTGAATTCTGCCACTTTCTTGCCAAACAGCTTGAAAACAGCTCTGTTGGCATCAGTACTTCAGCAGTTACTGTGTGTGATCAAAATAGGCGATCCTGGAGCTCACAAGGATTTGACATCTGCACTGACAGACGCCTGTGCCCCTCCTCCTTCCCCCTTAATAATGTCTACATACAGAGCTTGGGTATTCTTTATGTAAAATGCAACATGGTCAATGAACCTGAAGTGACACACAGAAAACCCGTGGAGAAAATAAGCTGCAGGTATGAAACTGAGGCACATTCAGTCTGGTTTCATTATATGCATGTGCTGCAGAAGCAACTTCTGGAGAATTTCACTGCCTAACTACTAGCTTTACTTCAGAGTATTTAAAAAATCCTAGTGAGTTCTTACATCTTTGTGGGGTTATAGTAAAACACCCAGCTTTCATAAACAAAGCTGTTAACCTCAGCTACAGCTTGCAAAGGTATTCCTGTAAATGTACATGTTGGCTGTAAATGCTGGCAGGGAGGACTTTGAAACAGTTCTGAGAAGAGTGAACTGAACTGTTTATCTTGGTCAGCTTCTGTGGCCTCCAGGATTCCCAGGTTGTGGAATCTGATTTAAAAATCAGGATGCCATGGAGTGGAGCAGTTTTGGGCAAGTTTGGCATTTGCTGCTGACAACAACTCAACATTTTGGTCTCGCTGCCTCGTTGCCCAGCTCAGAGTCTGTCAGCAGTGGCCTTTCTTTCCAGCTTTCCCTGGAAGGCAACCTTACAATGCCCAGCCCCAGCTCCATGCGCTGCTCCTCACAGACAGGCAACATAAGATCAGGCGCCAGAGGAGTCCCAATTGCAAGCGGGCAAGCAGTGAAGGCAGGAGGTAGGAGTCGGCATGGCTGAGCTGGGCTGCCTCACATCTGCCATGGGAAAGGAGAGCTGCACTACTGGATGGATGCACCCGTCTGCCAGTTCTTGGCTGCAGGGCGCATGCCAGCTGAATCACTTCCCAAGCAAAGGCTGGGGCAGGTGAGCCACAATATACCAACAGCAAGAAAAAAAACCCCACAAAACTGCCCCACATTCTTCAGAACAGTCATTGTTAAAAATATCCATTGACAACATTCATCCTCACATATGTTATTCTTTGAGCCGTGTTGCATGCTTGGGCAGAGGTGAACTGGGTAGTATTAAAAGCATGACCATTTAATGAGCCTGGTAGTTGATCTTATGTTTTGCTGCCATGTGTTCCAGTCCAGTGGCTGCAGAGTCAAGAGTACCTGTAGTGCTCTCTTTGCTGATGGCATTGGGATGGACAGGCAGTGGGAAAGCTGATAAAGGGATATCACTGAGGGCCGGGCTGGGCACCAAAAACCATACGTAGAGCCTCACGCTTCTAAGAGTGGACACAGACAGGAGAGTTGGGTGTATCCGCCTCCCATGTTGCTAGACAACAGCTAATTCTCCAAAAGGAGGGATGAGTGTGGGGACATGCATTGCTGTCCTGCCAGCAGCCCAACAGGGAAATTGCCACAAAGCAGCAACAGGCAGGACTCTCTGCAAAGCTCTCCCCCATACTCTGGAGCCTTCCCTGAAATAAGTTCTCGGGTGATAAATCCCTCCCGCTAAGAAGCTGAAAAGCACGTTGAATCGCCTTAGGGGGCTGGTGCTGTGTGGAGAGCCTCTAGGAACACCTACAGGATAACAGGCATTCCAGCTTCAGAGGATGGGTCTGGAACTCCTATTTTTTGGAGGAAAAACGACTCCCGAAACATATGTTTTGTTTTCTTGTTACTGGATTTGGTCACTTTTTCCTCAAGGCAGGTCTGGTCCAGCACTCTAAGCCCTCACCAAAGAAACAAAGTGCAACAAATCTCATTTTCAGCACTGATAACAAGTGCTTTCTGGACTCTCTGGTGGCACAACGGGAAGAATTTAGCTGATTAGACAGGATGGCATAAACTGCTTTGCTACCCAGGCTGAACGTCCTGGTGCACTGATTCCCAGCTAAGGACGCTTTTCCCTGCAGTGCCAGCTTCCCTCCCCAGGGATGAAACTTTATCAACAATAGTCTTGCAGAGCAGCATGACACAAATGGCTGAAGTTGCTAAACAAATCTGTCTTACACTTCTGGGCAGTGAACAAGCTTGGGAAACACTGAAAGAGATAACAGACCTAAGATAATAGTTTTCTTACCTAGGGATCCAAACTAGTAATATTTATTCTTTTTAAAAAATCAGAACGATCAAGTTTTTCTTAGATACGTTGTTAGCAAAATGACTACTGAAAATGGCATTTTAAAAAATTTTTAATTCTTGAAAACAGCATCAGCCTAAACTAGACTTGCTCACGATAAAAATATCTATTTTACATAGTACTGCATTATCTATTTTTGGAAATTAAAAAATTATACTGGGAAAATTCTAAAGTAATTCTCTCTTAAATAGTAATCCTAGACTGAGGGAATGCACAAGTTCAGGGATTCCCTATAATGACAATAAATGTTGAGGTATAATTAGTAGTATTTTTGAGAGCCAACAATTGTTTTTTGAAAGAAAGGTACATTTTAGTTTCAAACTGGAACACAAATTACTGTATTTTTCTTACAATAGTCCTGAACTTTTATTTGAGGTTCTCTGTTTCTGAAAGCAGACATGATGGATTGAAATAAAAGATAATTTATTGCAATGCTTACTTTCAAGTGCAGAGAGAAGCAGTGTAATTGTAATTTACAGTAGCTGTCAAGGAAAATCTATCACAGATGACGTTAAAATGACTTATTTTGCCTGAGCCACTTATTGTTTAAATGTGCATAATCTGATAGAAACAGATTTTTTTAAAAATCTGCTTTATATTGTTCTAAATTAGTATCAAAACATATTCTTACAAGTTAAACATTTTAAACAATGTATTAATACTTTCATCACTACTATTTTTTCCTCAGAGTTGGAAATTGGTTTATTTAACAATATCATGTTTATATTTTTTAGCTCTCTACACATGCAACACTTGCATGTCCCTAAACTCACTGTCTAAAAAATAGATTTCAAATTGGGTTTGATTCTTTCTGAAGGAGACGTGTCAGAAATGGTAGAAGAAAATGAAACATAGGGCCCAATTCTGCTTCCACTGGAGCTGACTGACAAAACTCAGCTACCACCTTCAATAAGAACAGGTTAGCAAAGATTCAAATTTTTTGAAGCAAAGTAACTTACAAATCCATGTAATCTTTTATTTGTAACTTGTAGCCAATGGGAGAAAGATCTGCAATCCATGAAATAATGTTGGCTACAGAGCCTCCATAACAAAGACTATGTTAGAATATTGAATGCAAACTTACCTCTGTAAAATAAGTATTCCCAAAGCTATCGTAGAAAGTAAATATTCTGATCATTTATGCGTAAGGTACGTTCTGAATATCACTTGAGCACCTTTACAGAAATACCAGTGAAAGAAACCTAGGCACATTTCCATTCTGACGGGCCTAAATGTTTTCACCTTGTAGGTGCTTATTCTCAGGTACTTTATGATATCTAACTAACTCTTCCGAAACTTCAGATTTTGATGGATGGATGTATGTATTATATATGTTTATCTGCATGCAAACGTCAAATGACGAATAACCATAAACACACAGCTTCACCAAACCAAGGCGATCTTTCAGCAGTGTTGAAGTAGTTCTAAACAAATCAGCACATTTAAATTGTCGACACAATAAAATCTTGAGAACTGAAGTTAATGACCTGCTATTTCATATGTAGTTTTGAACAGTTAGTAGCTTTGATTAATCTGCTTTTCAAAGGGGGCGCTGACTATATATTTACACTTAGCAAGTAAACTGACCTCCGCACCAACACAGTAAAAATCCAATGTCACATTCAATTTTGTTCTTTTTCGTCTTCTCTTCCTTTTTTTTCTTTTTCTTTTTTTCTTTTTCTTTTTTTTTTTTAATACAGCTAGAATTAATGTAGTGAATCTGTAATGAAATGCATTATCCTGCATGGAGATTTATCAGATTTTCCAACTGAATGCCATGCTTTGCTAGCACTAGCTGGAGTTCACCTGCATGTTGGTGTGGCGTGTGGCTCTTTTTTGTAAAGAGTTAAGTTGAACACAAAAAAAGGGAACAAAGGTCAGCACCCAGCCGCCACTTGAATGTGAGATTTTTCTTTTTATTCCCCTTGATGTATACTAGGCTCTGTGTTATTAGTCTTAATGATGGAAAATTGTAGTGTTGATACAAATCTTTTTTTCAAAGTAGTAGGCGGGAGCTCCATTTGTTAGTAAGTTTTTTTGTGACTAAAAGCCACGGACAGTACATTTATGTAGCAGTAAAAGGCCTAGATGCTCTTTCCATAGCAGAGCTAATTATTCCTACTGTGACCTTACTGATCTACCCTGTTCCTAGTACATCTCATCTGCACGCCTGTTCCTCTGTGTAGATGGTGTCAGAGAATATGAAAAACCCTATAATGAAACCATTTTCATGATGGAGAAAGGCTACTGGAGTTGCACTTGCTACAAAGAGGCTCAATTATATGAGTAATTGTGATAATTTTCTACATTCATAGCCTTCAATGGGGAAAAAAGAATGAGAGCCACAAAGGAAAATTACTTTAACAAGAAAGTACAGAGAGTAAAAATGGAAGAAGAGACAAAAAGGGGGAAAAAAATAACCAGAAAAAAAAGTTTAAAAAATAGATCTGGAGGGAGGAATAGCAAGACAGGGAGAACAACAGAAATGCTCAAAAAGCCTATGTGCAGCTGTGTTGCACAATTAAATTGAATTTTTTTTCTGCAGTTGATGAATGTGACTACTGCAAATGTGCCTCTGTAGTTAGCTATCATTTGTTGTTCCGTGACAGGAAAAGGATAATTACCTCTCAGAGAGAATCAAAGGCTGACATGCCCTTTAGACACAGCCATGAATGCAGAGCTCGATAGAATGCTTGAATAAGAATCCAGTGTTCTGTGCCCCCTTCTACTCAAGAATAAATTTTGTTAAAATGCAAGAGCACCACCAGTAAATTTGTTGAACCCTAGGTGTTCAAAAATATGAGGTGCATCTATCGACTCATCCCATTTGCAAAAATAAAACTACATTTTGAATTCACTTCTATTATATTCATGGACAGTAAGATAGTGAGATATGCATTAAATTTCTTTTCCCAGTAGGGGTCTGATTCAACATTTCCTATGAAAGAACAGAAAGACACTATCCTTTTTCTCCAGGCTAGTTAGCCTATAATTTAAAACTGTCAAAAACACAATTTTATACAAAGTCTTCAATAAAAGCTTCTCAGATATAACCCAAAGAGGTTTTACTAAAGTTTGATTCAGACTCTGTTACAATATTTTTAAAGCTATAAATACATCTAACTGATATTTTGCCGTTTTCTTTTTTCCTTTAAGTATCTGAAGATTTACAAAGAAAAAAAAGCAGCATCCTTTCAAGGTGACTAAGCCTCGCAGCTTTTAAGTAATCAGAATGTATTCAATAGCATTGGGACCATTAATAGTCCAGAGGAGTATTGCTTAATGAAATGTACATGATACACATATCTTTTTTTTCTTTTTGGCAAAAATTTAAAAATAATCCATAGGTACCTTCAAAAAACTAAGCTGTATTTTTTTTCAAAACTGCCTGCAGAAGAGTCATGACTGCATTTATGTGAAGGATAGAAGAGATGCAAAACAGGGAAATGTGAGCTCTTTTTTTCCTTATGACGTTAGCATGTGCTTCTCTTTGTAAGATCAGAAGCTCTTGAGTGAAATATTTTTGCACTTTTTAAACAGAGAGACTTATTTATGTTGACTGATTCCTTTGTAACATTTATTATTACTATACAACAAAAACAATAGTTTGTAACCTTCTTACAGCATTAGACAGATGTGATGTAGTTAAAAACACAAACAAAAATTAAGCAAAACCCCACCACAAATTACATCTGTTAATTTAAATATACCTTACGAATATCTTTGACTCTTTCTACAGTTATCTTTGTTCGCTCTGGTGTAATTCACTTGAAAAAAAAAAATCTCTTACCCAAGGAACAACATTATAGCTTGGCAGTTCACATACTGATATCAGACTGAAATGATGGTTTTGAATCATAAAACATGTCATCAGCTTTATACCAAACCACCAATAACCTTTGTCCCACTTGCCAGCCCTCCCTTTACTTGTCAATATAAGGCTTACCTGATTGTGTTTCCAATTACAGAGAAGGGAGCCCCTGGTCTGCAAGCTGCAATTGCTTCATCTCTACATTTCCTGGCAACCTCCACTAACTTTTGACCAGATTTATCCACATTGCCCACCAAAAACGTTTCAGAAGTGTCACCATGGTAGCCATTGTAATACACCTAAACATGCAGAAATGTAAAGACATTTTCTCGTTTTGCATCCAGAAAGAGATCGTCTCCTTAATTAAATCCATTCTTTCTAGGAACGAGCTATATATTGCAACAGATAGACCAAGAGTAAGCTGTCTTTGCGAGAATAAGACTGGAAAAGTGAAACATTGCAGAGAAAAAAAAGAAAGGAAAAAAAAGACTGCAAAGCGCATACGGGTTGGCAATTAAAAATTCAAGAAAAGTGAAAGTTGTGCATCTCTGCCCAGCAGCGCACCATGTGCTGACACTGCTCCGCCACAGGACATGGGCTGTACGTGAGAAGACAGATGGGAGCTGTGTGTGAGCTGAGGGAGGCCTTGGGGGCTGTTGGTGGGTTGCCCACCCACCCCAGCTACCTGCCCCTGGGGCCAGGGACCTGTCTGCACCCCACTGGGGTAGGGTGTCGAGCCCTGGTGCTGGCTGTGGGTGCTGGGAGACCCGTCGTCGGCTGGCATCCTCAGCTGGGGTATGGAGGTGATGCCGTGCACAGCTAGGTGAGAGTGCACCCTGCTACCAACACCCAGAGGGAGTCCCACGGAAAGCACAGGCCAAATCCACCACCAGCCATTGCATGTCTTAATCTCATTTCTAAACTATACCGTGGCATTAACAATTTTACTTTTGGTTTCCAGAGATGAATTTTGAAAGAGAATAAATGTACTGTTCTGGCTGCACAAAGTTGCACGAGTTGAAAACGTAGCACCCTGTTGAATTAATTATGTACTGGTTTTGTGGGTTTTTTTGACATTTCACAGTTTTTAAACCTCTGCTCTCCAGAAATTCTCTGCCAGGCACAGGAAACCCTGGCTATGCACTATGGAGCTCTGAGAGCAACGCACCATTAAAATGGGGTTTGCAGCTCTGCAGTAGGGCAGGCAGGCAGATAATTATATGACCAAGCCAAATTTCCCCACAGACAGAGAAGTTACAAGGGTGCACCACTGTCATCTTCTAAAACATTTTTTCTTGCCCAAACAGTGAGCAACTATCCTCCTAGGATTAGTAACTCACAAGCTCGAAGCACCGAACTTTTGCCACTGGTGAGCCATTTGTGAAAGACGCACATTCTTTTTCGTCACTTCCAAACTAAAAAAAAAATAAATTGGCTATAAACTGTTTATCCCAAGGCCAAGTTTGTGTTCAGGCTGAGATGTGAAGAAAATGCAGGCAATTAGGAGCCAGGGGTGTTTCAAAGAAAGGTGAGTGCCAGCAAAGACCCAACGCTGTCACCCTCGCTCCAGCAGAAAGCAGCTGCAATCCCCTGCGCTACACTTCCCTCTGCCAGGCCTGACTGCTACTAAGACTTTGTTTTATTTTATTTTTTTTTATTTTCAAATGTAATACCAATTAGGCAGGTTTTAATTTAGCTAGTCCACATTTAAACTGAACTAATTAATTTTTAGTGCTAGCAAGTACAACACACAAACTCTCAGCATTAAACATCATCATCCTGGAAAAGCAAATACAGATTTAAAACACAGGAGAGCTTAAAAATAATAGTATTTACTGCAGCCCATCAACTGCGATTATGTATTTCTGACGTTAATAAGCTAAACCACAGCAACTCTAACACAGTAATTCCTTAAAAGTCAGTGAAAGAACCAAGTTGTAAGAAACATTAACCTGGTAATGTCAAGCTGAAAATTGCAATATGGTGAGGATTCAGTAGTGGATAATGCTATTGTTTTGACACTGAAATACATTTTAAAGGCTACATAATTCAAGCCAATAAAATTTGTATTTAATCTACAAAATTCTACCATCTTAATTGTGCATAAATGGATTTTTTTCTTCAAATAATTTGTACATAGTGCAAAGTGTTTACACTTAATAACTAGAATATTGTTTAATCATTTCATAGAACCTGTGCATAATTATAAACAATTTGTTGCACAATATTTACTTTGATTTTTATTCTGCCCACCTGTGAAATGTCCTATTTGTGCTCATTAAAAATAAGCTAAAAGATCAGTCAGCAACACTGAAAACCAGTATTTCCTCCTCAGCTATTTTGGAACTGAGCAATTATCAGGCACAGCACAGTTCAGTTTTAAATAATACAAAAAAATCTTACAAAGATAATCATCAATGCCCATCTTTCTGGGAATCTTCACATTCACAGAAACTTCAAGTTTTATTTTATTTTATGAGGGTAAGCAAAAACCAAAAATACGTCTTCAGAAAGACCAGTAATATTTAGCCAGACACTATTTGTAAAGCCCAGCATATAAGATACACAAACTACAGTAATATAAAACTGTTTCATTTAGATTATCATGGAAAGTACCTGTGCCAAGAATCTGCACTTTTTTTAACTTACGGCATCATTATTATCCTCACAGATAAAACAAAAAAAATTAACGACATACAAAGAAATCAGATGTTAAATCTGTTGCAAACTGATTTAGTTTAATAAAATGAGCAAAGCTACGTCAGTTGACCCAAGTAAAAATCTAGGCCAAAAATATACTTTAAAAATGATAGATTGCACTGTGTAAGCCTAATAGTCAGAATTCTACAATTATAAGGTATGGAGATGGGGAAGAATTTAGAAAGATTAAAAAACTCAAACCAACCCCAGTTGTGGATCACATGCGAGTATACTATGCGAAAAAGGTCACTGATCCTAATTTTAATAGAAAAAATATTTCAGAAAGCCTGAATCTCATGGTTAGAGGTAGGTGTGCTCGAGATTTCTTCATTTCTGCCAGTATGAAATTTGGGTCCATGGAAAATAGTATTAAGTTACCAAGAGTTTCTTTAATGATTAAAAAAGCTTAGTTTTATGAGATGTTACTCCCTGGTATATGACATATGATTGTAAAAAAAGGCAGTATTCAAAAGACGTCTATGATCATATTAGAAATAAACAGCACTTGGGGAAAATAAAAACATGCGCAGTAAAAAGAAAAAAAAAACTCCTGCAGGAGACTTCTTTTTCCCATAAATGAAACGAGAATTAGGCTTCCAGTTTCCATACTTTTCCTAAGAAAATCCAGCTAGTGTTTATTTAAATAGCTATAATTGACCATTCTCGGGAAATATTAAGTCACGGTTATATCACACTATTTCTGTTTCTGCGCAAAAGGTTCAGGGCTTTTATACCAGAAATGGAACACAACACTACCTTTGGGGATTTTAATAAATGTAGGGAAGACTGCTAGCAAAAGAGTTGCTGTCCAAATAGACTGACATACACAGGCCAATGTAGCCTCTAATGACAGAGTAAGATAATGACAGGCCCCCCTCAAAA